>NC_056733.1:76397165-76471009 GCF_019279795.1 Protopterus annectens | reverse complement strand
ATACCGTAAAAAAATTCCCAGACACAGTGACCCTCAACACTTTAAGGCCTCATCTGTTAAGAGCAAATGAAACAAAGACCATCATTTTTCCCATGATCTCTGGTTCTCTCTAGGTATGAATGCAGTTCTCTATGAACATTCTGACACTGCAAAAGATTATTTGTCATGACTAGAGTAGTGGAGAGAAAACATCGGTAGATAAACAGATGGACTTGCATTTGCTTCTGTGGCTATCTTTGGTTTGGTCTGCAAAGATGCTCTTGTTTTTGCTAAAGGTAAGGTAAGGAGGTGTGTAAGAAACAGTGTGGATTTCAGAAATGTTCCCATCAGATAAGACAGCCACCAAAAAAAAAAAAAAAATATTGTTGAAGCAGAAACCAGACCATATATAAAGGCCCCAGTGTGGTAAAGGTCCTGAGGGGACCCTAACAAAAGATGGCTTTGAGAAAGAGCTTGGAGATGTTTACACATGCCAAACATGAGTTCACCCCTTTAAGAAAATAGCAAATTGCTGATAAATTAACCTTAATAGATGAAGAGCTCAGACCTTGATCACAGCACCACCAATAACTGGAAGAACTTCTAGGATGAGACCCAATGGCTGTGACAGCCAAAATGGCAGCTGTATACTTCCTTCCCAAATCACTGTGCTGCATCACTGGAGAAGAGTACGATAATCTAACAGCAGGATCTGATCACTTCTATTGATCCACACACACTTCTGTTGGATCTACCACACAGTTTCTGTAGTGGAACTTAAGGATTTGTGCATCCTCTAGAACACATTAGGTTTTTTAGGGGCAGGAGGCTGGGAACCGGGTTTCTTGGAGACTAGTAAGGATGCCATGTCTAGACTGGGGGAAATTGCCAAAGGTTTAGAGGCATCCAGGCCCTGAAAATCAAAACCTATTTTTGGAAGTCTGATACCTTCTTAGCCTCTCATCTGAAGTGCACCTTTCTCACACACACACACACACACACACACACACACACACACACACACACACACACACACACACACACACACACACACACACACACACACAATCTTACAAATGAGATTTCCTTGTTTGGTGAAAACGTTCCCCAGTGAGGTACTTATCCTACTGAGCTCTGGAGCAGGATGAACACTGATGGCCTACATGCAATTAAAGACAATACCATATACTGCCAAGTGAGACAATTCTAAAAGCAAAAAGTTACATGCCAGTGTCAGGTACATGCAGAGAATGCCTCGACATCCCTACTGCCTGACCTGGAGTAGAAGAGCATTGAGTTCTGGAACTTTTGACTAGATAGCATGATTTTTGGGCAGAGGTTTCAAAAGAAAAAGCTACAACAACTGTGATCTACATGAAGAACACTTAACTGATGCTGATGTGAGTGTTAAAAAAAAAATAATCAAGACTGAATTTAGTGAACTGCAGAACTGTTTACTCAGAGACAGAAATGTCTGTGGTATTAAAAAAAATGCTAAGCAAGCATTAAGACCATCACCAATGACTTTGGATAAAGCAATGGAGGTGTGTAGAGCAAAGTTACTATAATGAAATTGAGTGAGTTACCTGAACAAAATGATTGTAATTGTAAGGGAAGTCAAGAAAAGTACAGTTGTGTACACTTACCATAAATGTAGATGTAACAGTGTATTCACTGTTGCAGTCATTACATTTGGGTAATCTGATGGCAGGTTGCCCTCAGTCGGCCTGATTAACAAAGTCTTGGGTCCTGCGTCGGTTGCTGTCCCTTCTTCCATGACATCAGGTCGTCAGGGGTATAAAACATGCAGCTGACGCCATTACATCAGATTTTCTGGCCCCAGATGTCAGGTGCCCCCCAAATGGGGAGCAAAATATATATACACATATATATATATATATATATATATATATATATATACATATACATACACACATACATATACACACACATATATAAATAAATATATATAATAAGAAACACAAAAATATACCTCCAAACAAAAGCAAATACATCAAAAAGGCTTTTAAGCATAATAACAGAAAGAAGAGCTATAGTAAAAGAAAAACAGGGGGCTGGAGGGAGGGTAACCAAGACTGCAACAGTGAATACACTCAAACATCTACATTTATGTTAAGTGTACACAACTGTACTATGTTCATCATGTTTCACTGTTGCAGTCATTACATTTGGACAGATTCCCAAAGCTACGGTTGGGAGGATGGATTTATACAGCATTAGGACCAGCTATAAGGCCCTGCAAAACAGCAGTGGCAAAGCCAGCTCTGGATTTAGAGAAAATTTGTAAGTGATGATGCTTGGTGAAGGTATGAACCGAACTCCAGGTGGCAGCTTCTAGAATATCCCTGGTAGGAACACCTCTGAGAAAGGCTGCTGAAGTAGATGCAGCCCTGGTGGAATGAGATCTGATCCCCTGGGTGATAGGATTTCCATGGTGCTTATAACAGAAATTAATACAATGGCTTATCCATTTAGAAATGGTTTGCTTTGAAATGGCCTTCCCCTCTGCCCCTGCAGCAAATGCTACCAGCAGTTGTTCAGACTTTCTTCAAGATTTAGTCCTGTCCAAGTAGAATCTAAGTTGTCTGTGTACATCCAATAAATGCAGAATCCACTCTCCCTTGTTCTGCGGATGGGGAAAGAAAGTTGGCAAATGAATGGACTAATTAAGAGCCACACTGGATACCACCTTGGGCATGAATGATGGATTGGTCCTGAAAAGATGATGAAAGGCTCCACTGCGTTAAGGGCCTGTAATTCAGATATCCTTCTAGCTGAAGTGATTGGTAAATGGAAGGCTGTTTTCCAGGAAAGAAATTTTAAGTCTGCAGTTGCAGCTGGCCCGAAAGGAGGTAGAGTGAGTTTCTCCAATACAAAGTTAAGGTCCCAGGCAGGGGTTGGAGCTCTCCTGGATGGTCTCAAGTTTTTGGCCCCTCTGAGATACTGCTTTAGAAGAGGATGAGAGAAGAGGGGGGTCTGTGTTGTAATGAGCTGAAATGGCTGAGGTATGGATTTTTATGGAAGAAAAAGGCAGGCGCTTATGAAGCATCTCCGTTAAGTATTCCAAAATCTGAGGTATACTGCGCACTGCTGTGCTCATCCCTTGAGATTGATTCCAGGCACAGAATATTTTCCATTTGTCAGCATAAGATTTTCTAGTACTAGGTCTTCTCGCCTCCAAAATGACATCCATCACAGGTCTGCTGAGAGATGCTAAGGGTGAATTTAAGTGATTAGCCAAGCTGCAAGATTCAATGTTTGGAGCTGAGGTTGCAGAATTTGGTTCTCCTGCTGAGACAGTAAGTAAGGTGTCCGAGGCAGGTGCCATGGAGAAATGTGTGACACACTGCGCAGGAGTGGGTACCAGTGTTGGCGAGGCCAGTCTGGAGCAATCAAAATCATTTTTGGTTTCTCCTGTTTGACTTTTAGTAGAACTTTGGAGAGCAAAGGCAGAGGGGGAAAGGCATAGACTGGTAGGTTTTTCCAGCTGAAGGTCAGAGCATCCACTTCCCAGGCTTTTTTGTGATGAGTTCTTGTGCAAAATTTGCCCAACTGGTAGTTCTGGGGTGAGGCAAAAAGATATACGTCTGGGCTCCCCCATTTGCGTGTCAACATGTTGAAAATCCGTGGTTCCAGTTTCCATTCATGAAGGTCCATGAGATTTCTGCTTAGTTCGTCTGCCAGAACATTCTGCTTTCCTGGCAGGAATTGAGCGTGTAATTGTACTTGGTAGCTCAAGGCTGTTTTCCACAATACCATGGCTAGTCTGCAGAGGGGGTAGGAAAGTTTACCCCCCTGCTTGTTTATGTACCACATAACCTTGGTGTTGTCCATCTATCAGTAATTGTCCTGGATGAAGGTAGTCCTTGAAGGCCGTAGTGCATTCTGTACAGCTAGCATATCTTTTTGATTGATATGAAGTTGCATTTGATTTGGGCTCCATTTGCCCTGAATGCACTTCCCTGCCAGATGAGCTCCCCATGCATAGTCTGATGCGTCTGTAGTTAGGGTTTGGGCGGCAGGGAGTGGTGTGAATGGCAGTCCCTTGTTTTGGTGGCAGGCCTCTGCCCACCATAGGAACTCTAGGCGCAGGCAAGGTATGATAGGAATCATTGTTTCCAGGCTGTGACAATGTTGACTCCATAAACTTTTTAAGTACCACTAAAGTTTCCTCATATGCAGTCTTGTATATGGAATTAGAAGAATGCATGAGGCCATGAACCCCAAGGCTTGCAGTATTTGCCTTGCAGATAGCAGGGTTTATGTGGCCGCCTGTTTGAAGCAAGTCACCAAATGAATTTGCTTTTCTGGTGTAAGGAAAGCCATCTGGGCAGTTGTATTTAAGCTTGCACCCAGGAATGTAATTTTTTGAGAGGGTACCAGTTGAGATTTCTTTTTGTTTATTGTGTACCCTAGACAGGTTAGAAGTCTTTTTACAAACACCAGATGTTTTATAAGAATGGCCTGGTTTTCTGCCTGAATTAGACAATCTTCCAGGTATGAATATATTTGAATATTTCTTTGCCTGCAAAATGCAATTACTGGAGCCAGGCACTTTGTGAATACCCTGGGCGCAGTAGACAAGCCAAAGTGCAGTGCAGAGAACTGATAATGCATGCAGCCTGCTTTGAAGCGTAGGAATCTTCTGCAAGATTCCCTGATTGGGATATGCAGGTAAGCCTCTTAAATCTAGAGTTGCCAACCAGGCATCCTTGCCTAGCATAGGAAGCAACTGGTGAAGAGTCAGCATCTTGAATTTTGGAATGTCCAGAAAGGTGTTTCAAGTACACAGGTCCAGAATTGGACTCCATGATTTGTCTTTTCTGGGTACCAAGAAAAGTCGGGAATAGAAACCTTG
This sequence comes from Protopterus annectens, assembly GCF_019279795.1. Taxonomy (NCBI): domain Eukaryota; kingdom Metazoa; phylum Chordata; order Ceratodontiformes; family Protopteridae; genus Protopterus; species Protopterus annectens. The sequence goes on along the minus strand of NC_056733.1, from coordinate 76,466,151 downwards.
TCCCTTTTCCTCTTCTGGTACTAGTTGAATAGCCCCCATGTTTAGGAGGGAAAGTACTTGTTTCTGAGCCTCTGCCCACTGATTTGGGGGCAGGTCTGGCCACCCGTTTGGAGTTGGCAGCATGTGGAAATGAAATCTGTATCCCTGGGACACTACATTTAAAATCCATTTGTCCTGGGTTATAAGTTGCCAGTTTCTTGAATGAAGAGCCATTTTTTTCCCCCAAAGGGGCGGCTAAGAGGTAAGTGCTTGGTAATTTCAAAAGGAAGTCATTAAGACTGTAACATACGGTGGTGCCTTGTTCTTTCTAAATTTGGAAGTGGAAGCACCCCATTGCTTAGTTCTTAAAGTCCCTTGGGACGGAAACTTGGTGGTTTTGGAATGTCTGGGTTTGGATGTAGTGGCTCTGGAAGGAGTTGGAAAGGACCAGTTCTTAGCAGGCCAATGCCTACTATATCTAGGAGGTTGCACTTGTAAGAAATCTTTCACAGTTTGCATAGATTTAGCTTTATCTTCCATCTTTTTTTAGAACTTCTTCAGCCTTATTGACAAATAAACGGTCCTGCTGTAAAGGAGCATCCAAACGTTTTGCTTTAACATGATTAGGCAGAGATTGCTCCTTAAGCCAAGCATGCCTTCTAAGCACAGACCCAGTAACAGCAGCCTTACAAGAGGCCTCTAAGGAATCAAAACCACATTGCAAAGTATGTTTGCCATCTTGTTCAGCTGAACGCAATAAATCCTGCAAATCTTTATTCTCCACACAGTCAGAAATCAACATTATTTTCCGTTTAAGCAGTCCCATGATATGCTGTTGATATTTTAGAATAGGAAATTGACAGTTTAAAGCCCTGATTGCTAAGGTTGCAGAAGTATAAACCTTTTTACCCCATCTATCCAGCACCCTGGAGTCTCTATCAGAAGGGGTAGGATTTTTAGCAGTAGAAACCTTAATGCCCCTGGGTCCCTGAGAAATGGTTTCAGGGTCCGCAACAGGATTTTTGAAAAAGAATTTGTGAGACTCTGGGACCCTGTAGTACCTGTCTGGTTTGCTAGGGGCTGGAGGCAAGGAATCAGGGGCCATACTGGATTCTGAAAACACATCAACAATATCTAGTACAGGAGGTATAGCCAAAGGCCTATGCTGAGGAAGAAGGAAATCCCTAAGCCTCTTTTTGGATTCAGAGAAATCCTGACTTTCCCAGTGGAAATGCTCCCTTAAGGTATGTAAAGTTTCCCAAAAAGAGAAATCCTCAGGTGGAGAAGCACAGGAAATGGAATCCTCTGCATCAGAGTCCTCATAAGTAGGTATGGACAAATCCAGATCATCAGAAGAGTCCAAAGAAACAGAGTCCTGTTCAGAAGATTCAAAGTCAAATTCAATCCTAGGCCGCTTGGAGGGGGGGGGGTTTGACTACCCATGATGACAGTAAATCTTCAGCCATTTTGATCATTTGTTTTTTAGACATTGGGGCCTGAACATGTGGCCTGGGCGTCTGTTTTTTAGACATAGACTGAGATTTAGGCCTTAGCACTAAAGATGGAATTGGTTTAATATGCAAGTCTGTAGGCCTGAATGCATCCACAGAAGCAGGTGCCTGCTCAGCGGCTCTGGACCCATCCAAGGTAGAGACATCCGCAGATTCCATATGTGAAGCATCTCGCGGCATACCGGACTCCAAATGGGTCTCAGTAGAGGCCTGCAAATCAGAAGTAGTGGGTATCAGGGGCTGTGAAAACACCTCACTGAGTACTGGCGAACTGGCGAGTGGCTTAGGAGAAGCATCGTCGGCAGTTTTGGACCTCAGCGGCTTGTCTTTGTCTTTTTCTTTGCGTTTTTTCAGTATTCCAGTAGTTGGATGGCTAACCGACATCATTTCTAGATAATTAAACCAAGAACCAAAATATTTTGAAGCAAAAATGTACAGACAATGGATAGTGCGCTGATTAAATAAAGCACAAAACAGACAGCAACGTACGTCGTTGGTCAGGGCCTAGGCAAGGAATACAGTACAAATGAAAATCCTTATGAGGTATTTGCTTCCCACAAGTAATACAATTAACTTTTACTGACATTGGTAAGGAGTAAGAAAATGAGTTTCCCCAACGGGGTACTTAGCTTTAAGTTGAAGACTTCAGTTCTGAAATTCGAAAACAAAAATTTCAGGAGTCGGCCAACCGGCACTTGCGAAATGCTTCTGCTTCGGGCACCGCACAGCAAGAAAGACTGATGTAATGGCATCGTCTGCATGTTTTATACCCTTGACGACATGACGTCATGGAAGGGTCAGCAACCGACGCAGGACCAATGACTTTGTTAATCAGGCTGACTGAGGGCAACCTACTAGCAGATTACCCAAATGTAATGACTGCAACAGTGAAACACGATGAACATCTATCTGTGCCTTGTCAATCTCCACTCTCATGATGTATCTCTCAATTCTAAGAGGGCAGAGCAACTAAGGCCAGGGCTGAATTTCTGGATGCCCATCTATTCATCAAGGTTAGTCTTTAAGAATGTGAGGTTGTCACTCGTTGTCACTCTGTTTATGTCTGTCATACACACGTACATATGTGGATTCACTTTATAATCTCAAAATACTGAAATGTCGAATTTCAGTATCTCAAGATCATAAAGCCAAATTCACAAAACGCCAACAGCCCAAAACTGCGAAATCTGAAATCCCCAACACACAGCATACACCACACCACAATACCCACACTACAAAACAAAAAAACACACAAAAACATAACACCACACAACCACAAACCTACACTACAAATAAGCAGGGGGGGCAAGCCCCCTGCGCCCCACCCCCTACTTAGATATATGCTAACTCAGAGATCATACAAACAGAAAAAGTAAACTCACACCCAGACATTCTACAGTCCTTCGCGCACACACACACATCTACAAACACCAACATATCCAACACTTACACACACATACTTTCACCTGCCTACCCTAACCCACACGTACAACTTATAAACACACTCACATACACTCAGACTCCCTTACAAAACCCTCACTTACCTTAAATTCCACCTAAATTCACACAGAACACCGGATAACATCCCACAAAATACCGCACATAACATAGCATAAAGCCATAACGGCAAATTCGAGATATTCAAATTCACTACTTTAAAATTTCACCTTTATGGTCTCGAAATACTGAAATTCAAGATTTCAGTATTTCAAGATTATAAAGGGGAACCACATATGTATATATTACATACATTTCACAGGCTGTAATTCTTTTACCCTCTTAGTGCTTCATTGTGAAATTTCCACAAAGTAAACACACCAAAGCAAGCTATATAAAAAAAAAAAAAACACCTATGACTGATATTCTCCCCTTAGGGTTTCAGTAAAGCACTATGCTAAATGTAATCATTTCCCCAGAAAAATTTTACTCTTCACTTGAAACATGCTGTAGTTAGCATGCCATAGTCTGCAGCAACTAAATACAACTCATTAAATAAGTTTTCAAAGCTACTACTGTCCTTGGCATGCTTAGCAGCAGTTCAGAGCCTACAATGGAAGCTGAATATGATGCAAAAAAGTCAAACTGGGAAAGTAACGGCACATGAATCAAAGAATCTGTTGCCCATGTATGAAAGGCTGTATGCCAGACCCTTTGAAATTTCATTATAAAACCTGAGAGCTGTAATAAGCGAATTAAACAAACCACATGAAAGCACAATGTCAAGACTTTAATAATAAAGCTTTCGGACATAATCCTTCATCAGTATAACACTTCAAAATAAGAACCCATTTAAATACATAATAGAACAATCACATGACACCACACAGCCAATGACAATTAACCATTTAAAATGAAATTCACTTCAAACACATCTGTTTGAACTTTAAAACTGGATCCTTCAAAACCACATCAAGAGACATAAAAGAATGACCCTCTCCATTTTCCTTTAAATGCTGCACCAAAGCATTAGTTGCGATACCTCTGTGAATCTCTGATCTGTGTTCAACCACTCTCTCTTAACTTTCTGGTTGACTTGCCTACATAAAAAGCAGAAAATAACTTACAGGTAGCTAAATACACAATATTATTAGTGTTGCAATTAGCATAACGTTTCAACATACATCTATTAGTAACAGGATGTACAAAACATTTCTCCTTGCTTATAATCTCACAGATCAAACAATTTTAACAAGGAACAGCTCCTTGTCTAGTCAATACAGCATTTGTGCACTGCCAGAAATCTTTGCAATAAAGACGTTTTTTAAGCAATCATTCCTATCAGGAGAGTTAAACTTCATTATTTTACTATGTACATAGTTTTGTGCATTTAAGTCAACAGGTTATGGGGGCGTTTTTGTTTTGAGGGTTTTCATTAAAAGAAAGTCTTGTAAAATGTGACAGAAAATTAAATGGAGATAAGAACCAACTGTAAAGAAAGATCAACCTGCCAAACAGTGCGTGCTTGTAACACAAAAGCTGAAATACACATTTAAAAAAACACTGCCATATACAACAGGTGGGAATTACTTATCATAATGGCTACACTAAACATATTACTTTGAAATTTGAATGGCCTCACAGGTATGGACAAAAAGGAAAGAGTACTGAATTATATTATGAAATGCAGAGTGCAAATACAATGCAATAGCAGACGCACAGTGGCAGAAATGAGCCTATGAATTTGAGATGAAAAGGATTTCAGGAGTGACATTCAGCACAGTATCAGGGACAAAGGGAAAGGGGAGTACCTGTATTAACTGCTAGAGGAGGTCCAATAGTGAAAGAAAAGGGAAAAAAAAGATAGCAATGATAGATTGTGGAAGTAAATAGCTATTGGCAAGGGGGGAGGATTACGATGGCACATACTCGTACTCCATCAAAAGCTGCTATTATGGAGATTAAGAAAATTTGGAGATTAAGAAAATTTGGGGAGAAATAATCAGCTTTTAGCAGACAATATTACTTAGAGAAGTGGACTGGAACTTGATTTGCAATGGTGATGTATCTGGAGGACCTAGAATGGAAAATACAGGGTAGACATCTGAAGAAATTTATGAAAATATTTAATCAGGCAGCCGCAGTGGTGCAGCGGTTAGCACTGGCACCTCAGAGCAAGAGGTTCTCCAGTTTGATTCTCAGCTGGGGTGCTTTCTGTTAGGAGTCTGCATGTCCTGCCTGTGGTCTCAAGGGTTTCCTCCAGGTGCTCCGATTTCCTCCCACTTTCCAAAGACATGTAGTAGGTGGGTTGGACACTAAATTGGCCATAGGTGAGAGTGTGTGCACGAGTGAGTGGCATGGATGAATTACTGTTGCAGGGCTATCCACCCCGGAGTGTAAACCTTGACTTCAGATGATTGACCCTGTTGAAGTGACACCTCGACTGCATGTGCAAAATGAGAAACAGGGGTTGAGGATGGATGGATGGATTTGCTGTGGAAGATGTGAATTCAGTAGATTTAACTCTTAGGGAATTTACATATTATTCCCCAAGCTGCATTTACTGTACTAGACTAGACGGATATTATATTTCACAGGAATGTGTGCATTTAATTCAAAGCTTCTACACACATCCAATAACTATTTTAGCTCATGCACCAAAACAACGAATATAAAAATGCAGGGTAATGAAGTACAAATGAGACAATGGCGTTTCCACCCACCTACCTGCTGGGAATTTAAAGAATGGGTAGTGAAAATTATGTGAGAGTTATTAGAAAAGACAGAAATTTCTTCAGGAGTTGTAGCTAGTGAATGGGATAAAAACCAAAGTGGTGCTTAAAACAGGATAGAAATAAAAGAAAAATGGTATGGATAAAAAGTGACAAGAATGACTTAGAGGGGCTGACAAAGTTTAAATTATTGCAGAATACAGGGGATCTCTCAGAACAAGAAGTGCAAATGCAGAGTGCTAAAGGGGAAACAAGTGTCTGGATAATGTGCATGAGTTTAGAAAGATTTCTGTTAAGTGACTGTTTTTCAATATCTCCAGTGTACAAAAACTGTTAGCAATGACTTCAGCAAAAGTAAATAGATTGGGTTGTTGCTAAACTTTGGTTATTTTTATTTATTTATTTATTTCTGTTATAGGCCCCCCAAAGGGTATTGAAGATATTTCAGAAATTTTATGAAAATGTGTATAAAGCAGAGGAATGTGACAATCATGAAGTACAAATGAAGTACGGTGTGGTTTTGTGGAGGGGAGGGAAACATTTGACAACATTAATAGAACAATGATGATCCAGAGGGAAGCAGAATATAAAATATTGGTGTTGATGGTTCCTGATGCACAGAAGGCATTTGACAGTATAAACTGGGATCTTATGAGTAGGGCAGTAGAAGTATTTGCATTCCCTCATGTAATAAGGTTAATCAGGAGAAAATATGAGGTATTGCAGGCAAATAATTTAAGTGAGGGTTCCTCTCTGATAAATTGTCTGTACATAGGAACTAGGCACAAGTGTCCTCTTTCCCCTTTGTTATTTGCTTTATATTCAGAGTCATTGGCAAAGAAAATAAGGGACTCAGAATTTCAAGGATATAATTGGTACTTTAATCAAGAAAAGTTGGCTTTACTTGCAGATGATATTTGTGCTTGATTAAAAAAAAACACAGAAAAGGACATCTCAGTGCTGTGGAACATTCTGAGAGAGTCTGAAGTCTTTTGGTGCATAAAATTAATGAAAACAGAACAAAGGTTATAGCTGTAAACTATGTACCCACACATAAATATGGGTATTGCTGAATCAATTCATAAAGACATGACAAAACGAAGTACTTAGGAATATGGATTAAAAAGGATTCAGTTATGGCAGCTAAGGTTATGTGGGAAATACAAAAACTGAGAAACTGGAAGGTTGCTTGTTACGGATATGGATAACAAGATACAAGCAGTGAAAGTCCCTTTAGTTTTATATACAATTCAGGCATAATTTTATCAACCAGAGGAGAAGTTGTGGACAGTAATTAAGAGTTGAGAGATTGCATCTAGAAGGGGAAGAGGGCAAGTGCGATGAGTTGTTCCTTACAACAGAACAAGGTGAGTTAGGATTACCTGATTTGAAGGGATATTTTAGAGGTACACATTTAAAGTCTCACATGTAACACAAGCAGAAAGCAATACTTCAAAGTGGAAAGAGATGATGATGAAGTGGGGGAAATTCAAGAAACATGGAGAGAGTGGGATTTTGGATGCAGATCCTCAAGGAGAGTAACAGCCATACAGAATATTATATTTTTAAAGTAGCAGAAAGTATTCTAAGAACTAAGCCAACACAAAAATAGAGAAAGATTCTGCAGATAGGAATGACTATAATTAGGAGGTACAGCAAATAAGCAATAGGGTGCTGGGATTTACTGGATAAAACTGGCAAAGGAACCAAGGTATTGGGAGCAAACTACTAGAAACAGAAAGATAAAAGATTGGGAAAAGGCCAATATGACCTTTGGACTGCAGGCTAGAGATTGCCCTCCCTACCAGGGATTGATATCACAGTATAGGTAAAGAAAAATAGAAAAGGGGAATCCTAAGTGACCTGTTCTGGTAGAATTTTTAGTTGAATCTACAGGAATCATAGGAGGTTGAAGACTGGGAAGTGAGACTGGATAAATAATTCACAAACAATGATAGGACATATGTAGAGCTCCTAAATATGCAAAAAAAGTCTAGAAGATTTAGGATTTTTGCTTGAAAGTTTTTGCATAGGTATTTTTTATACCCCAAGCAAACTTCAAAGAATTTTTCCTCTGGTAGACAGCAAATGTTGGAGGTGTGATGGAGAAGAAAAAGAGGTAGCTAGGAGCATACGTTTCCAGAGAATAAAGAGTTGGCAGACTAAAAATTCCCTACAGAGCACTCTGTCAAATACTGAGTAACCAAATAAGTAACCAATGATTTTTTGAGCTGGGATGCATTATAAGAATTGCCTAAAACTAGCAAGGCCTTGGTAAGTTAATTCGAGTGTCTGCCAAAAAAACATTACTAGAAAAAATGGAAATCAAATTCTAATACAATATTCAATGCTTCAAATACAATTGAAACAGACAAAAGAACTGGAAAGCGGGATCTTTAGAAAAGGGTAGGAGCAAATTACATTGAAAAATGGAAATTGTGGGAACAATACATGCGGAATAATGTTTTGGTGGAGAAATGAGATTTAAGGGAAGGCAGGAAGTGAACAACGTATGTAATGTTGGACTGATGAGAACTGTATAAAAATATAAATATATGTGATTTACATTTGCAACTGTGAACATGTTAAAGTGCTTATGTCTCAAGTGATAATAAAAGCGTTAAAAAGGAATTGGTGGCCTTTTTATCAGATGTCAAATAACCCCCAAATGGAAACAAAGTATAGTGCCCAGACGTGACAACAAAATGCCTATGAAATTCTTTATTTCCTAGCTATATAACAGAGGCCATATGTTAGTTCCCCTAAGGATGTTCATAAGAAAAACTAGAATTCTAATAAAATTATTGTGCACACATTCAAAAATTCCAGGCCTTTTTTCTCTTGTTTTTTCAACTCCTCACAGCTGATCATTAGCTGATCCCAGGGCTTCTCCTCAAGCACCAAGCCTGCTGCTCTTGCCACATTACCCCCACACTAAAATCTGACCCATGTTTGGGGTCAGTGAAGAGACCTATGCATCTGGTGTACTACCAAATTACTGCCAAGATGTGCTTTCATGTTAACTGTCTACTCCAGCTATCTGCACATGTTCACAATGTCCAATCAAACTCTGGTCACCTATGACATAGTTATCCCTCCACATCACAAGCACAGGCAAGAATGACTGGACCTTACACTGCACCTCATAACTGATTTACATAGCTGTTTACTGTCTCTGTCTGTATACAGCACACAGGCATCACCCTACAGACATACAGATATGTTACACTGGCTGGCAAAATTATTTATTTTATTTTATTTTTAATTTTGATTTAACACAACAGAAAAATTCTGGATACGAGCTGTATTCTACCACCTTGAGGAGAAGTTCAACTGTACAAATAATGGAACCAAAGTATAATGCAGCATGGCACATTATAATGGTCATGTAGGTCTAGTGGTGGAGACCATAAAATCAACACAGGGTTATTTATATCAGTAACAGTCTTGACACTTTGCAGCAATTTTTAGGACAAAAAAAAAATGAATATTCAGATATAAATGGTGTTTAGGTTGGGCTTTTAGATGCAAATGTAACATAACAGCTACACATTGAATTTCTGTTAAATCACTATCCCCAGTAATGCTTTCTTTCCGTTTTTTTATTTCCTCTACATTTCAAATGTATGAAATAATCACTCTTGAGGGAAATGAAAAAGTATTTTTCATTCATATGCTGTAAAACCAAAATGTATTTATAAGTTTATATATTCCATATTCACCATCTGGGAGAAAAAGCAAAAACGTACATGCCTACTGTGAACTAAATCTAAAAGCATTTTCAATAGGTATGCTGTGAAATTGTAATGTAAGAATTTAAAAGCCAAAACATGTGCTGTTTCTTTCCTACATTTCTAATACAATCGGCAGCTCTTTTCATACTTATACTGTTTCTCAGTGATATGTGCCTAGAGTGAAAAGCCACAACCAGTGTTGAACTGCCTGAGACACACTGCCCACACAATAAGCTATATCAATAATCGTTCAGCAGTGATCTTCTAAAATGCCCTTTACTTTCATCCACAGTTGACCACTTCTGGTGATTCCTAAAAGTAGAATAAATAATGGCCAGAGTAATGCATTTCATCTTGTTGCTACAAGCACACCACACCATCAACATCTGTAATTAATAAATAGAAGCCTGAATTGTTATAGGCGATATGCACGGTTACCGCTACACACAAAATATTAAGTTTCTGACAATATTAAAAAAATAAAAACTGTAAGAAAAAAATCATCCCTGCAGATAAACACATCTGCCCCTCTCAACAATTTCTAGCGTTTCCAAGAAATCACGGACATTTCTTGGTATCTCAGGGGCTTAAAGGACACAAACAGAACATTGGTTGGCTTCTTTTGTGTCATTATGCTGTAGGGGTGCAGGTAAAAAAAAAAAAAAATCATGTTAATGAAAAGAATACCCCACTGCTATCAATTAAGAGACTTAAGATCAGTTTCTTACACTTTTTAATTCTGAAATTAAAAAGATCACCACCATCCACAATTAAACTATCATGGTGAAACAGTACTCTGGCTCCATCATTACAGGGTTAAAGTTTTGAAAATTGCTCTGATTAGATCAAGTTTGCCATACCGAGTGTGAGTTTTACATACCTGATTTGCTCCCCTGCCAGTTTGTCCCAATAGCCAATGGGCTGGATCCTTGTTCACCAGGCTGATTCTTGCCCATCTGGAAGTATTAGGATGAGACTTTTTTAAATACATTTTTTAAATCATTTTTATCCACCACTGCCTGCCAGCCATCATTCCTCCATAATCAGTCAACCCATTATTTCCCCACAGGGTAAGAGCTGAACTAGAGGCCACCATGCTGGAAGTTGCCAGAGATTTTCCCACAATTAATACTCTAAATGCACTTCTTGCTGTCTGATACAGTTATCACCATCACCACACAGGCCTGCTATACTCTCCCCCTACATGTGAATGCTCCCACCTACAAGTTAATGATGGATGCCATCTTAGACTCAGTAGGTCAATCCCACAGCTCCAGTTAGGGCTGTTTCACCTGCAAGCCTTCACTTGCAAGTACCATAACAGCTATGACAACACCCGACCCACCTCCCAGGGAAGGGGAGTTGGCATTCTGCTATTCCCTATAAACTCCCATGCCAGCTCTTTCCACACTGAAGCCAGTCAAACGCAGGTTGCCTGGGTTACACTTTGGGATTTAACCCTATATACAACAGGGCTAGGGTATTAGACCAAGTCTTATACAAGATTGTCCTTGTCCCAGCTAGGGATACAGTATTTCCAGCTCATGTAAAAAGGTACGGTATCCATATTCTTTACTCTTTCCCTGAAAGAAGCCAGTTTAGGATCAACTATCTTGACAATTACTAATCAATTTCAACCCTTCCATTTGTATGCAAGGTTCTTGCGAAGGTGAGTTACGGACAAATGGATACTTACTAGAGAGAGATCACTTCAACGATCCATTTCAGTCTGGCTTGGGGGCAAAACAAAGCACTGAGACAACTCTTAAAAAGTCTTTAAGGATCTCCTTATAGTAAGGAACCAGCATCATTATTTATACTTGATCCTACATGATATCTTCTTTTCATATAATAAGGTGGACCATGCCACATTACTACAGTGGCTGAAGAATTGTAGCATTATTGGTACTCTCTTGTACTAACTCATTCCCTGCCCCTCCAAATATACACAAAGAACCTTTGACATGAATTCCCACTTTACCTACTTTCCTGACAATGGTGTCAGTCAGTGCACTACACCTAGTCCACTGCTATTCAACTATACATGCTTTACCTGGAAGGCTGGATTCAAAGTAGAGGCCTGCATTCTCCTTCCCGAACAGATTATGTGCAGCTGCAGCTATCCTTTCATCACTCTGCGTCAAGCATTAACCCCACTAGTGACCTGGAATGCATCCACAGCTAGAAGGTCAATAATTAGTTGAAACTAAACACTACATGGTAATTCTTGCCACTCTGTGGCACAAGTCTTGTCCAAAACTACTGCTTACTGTGATGAGAAACTAGTTTCTCCTAAATGTGTGCAATCTGATGGGGATTACTGATAAATCATTAACAGTGAAATACCACATTTCAGCAATCACCAGATCTTTCTCTTTCCCTTTCACAAATATCACTCTCATTAAATCACCTTATCTCTCCTGCAGATCTCCATACATTAGTATATTCCGCAGTCTCCTCTAGTTTGGATTACAGCAATGTTCTATATCTTGGGTTTGGATTCAAAGCTTAATTGCCTAAAACTTGTTCAGAAGTCCACAGCTTGGCTACTACTTGGAGGATATTCTTAATTCACTACAATACACTGGCACCTCACAGGTTGCATGGACTTCCTATTAGCCAATGCATCACCAATAAAGTTATTTTCCTAGTGCACTTAACCCTAAACAGCCCATGTCCTTTCTGACTCCAGGATGTATTAACCTAGCATCAGTCATGCAGTTCTCTATAATCACCTTCCCAGAGGCTACTGACTGCACTTTGGAGTGGATGGAGTACTTGGGCATTCAGTCTTTTGCTCACCACGGGCAGTCTCTCTAGAATTTACTACCTAATTGGACGAGAGAGTTCCTAACACTGGATGGCTTCAAACAATCTCTCAGGGCATCTATCGGACTCATTTGTTTAATCAAAATTTGTTGCATTTTTTTCGGCCATAGTTTGTTTTTTATACTTCCTCTCAATCATGGTTTTACTGCATTTTCATATCCGTAGCTTGATCCTGTATGTAAACGCAACTGACCTGGGACCACAGGGCTGCACCCCCAAGTTAATGTTACCTGATTTGGCAGGTAGTTAAGCAAGAGCAAGTAAATTTATATACTTCAGGTATTCAGAGTGGGTGTGACAAGGAGAGACGAACATTGCAGCTGGAAAGTACAGTTGTGTACACCTACCATAAATGTAGATGTTAGAGTCTTCACTGTTGCAGTCATGAGTGTAGGGCTCTCCCCTGCCGGCAGGCAGTCCTCGGCCAGAATCCCAAAGTCTGGGTCCGGCGTCGGCTGTTCAACCATGCTCCCTGACGTCAGAGCGTCAGTAGTACAAAGCTGACAGCCGACGCCATCTTCTCCAGTTTTTCTTGCCCCAGATGTCAGGTGTCCCAAAATGAGAAAGGTCCCATATCCTTTGCAAATACACCTCAGAAGAATGGTGAAAAAAGGAACCACACAAAAGTAAAAATAAGAGGGGACAGGAGGGAGGGAAACCCAGACTGCAACAGTGAAGACACTCAAACATCTACATTTATGGTAGGTGTACACAACTGTACTATGTTCATCGTGTTTCACTGTTGCAGTCATGACTGTAGGGTAGAATCCCAAAGCTGAAAGAAAGGGAGGTGGTCATAAAGAAGAAGGGGCGGCTAAAAGGCCCTGCAAGACTGCAGAGGCAAAGCCTGCCCTAGACTTAGAGTAGAGAGGTAAATTGTAGTGCTTAGAAAAAGTATGCACTGAACTCCAAGTTGCAGCTTCCAAAATATCTTTGGTAGGAACTCCCCTGAGGAGGGCCGCAGAAGTGGCAGCAGCTCTGGTGGAATGAGTCCATATACTCCCTGGGATTTGCTTTCCATGGTGCGAATAACAAAATCTGATTCCATGAGCAATCCATTTAGAAATGGTCTGTTTTGAAATGGCTTTACCTTGGGAACTTGAAGCATAAGAAACAAACAACTATTTTCTGATGTCCTTGGTTCTGTCCAGGTAAAAACGTAGTTGTCTGTATACATCCAAGGAATGAAAGTTCCTTTCCCCTTTATTTTGAGGAGTGGGGAAAAAGTAGGCAAGTGGATAGTTTGATTTAAAGCCACTTTGGAAACCACCTTAGGCATGAAGGTAGGATTAGTCCTCAAAGACACCCTGTCTTGATGAAAAATAATATAAGGCTCCACAGCCATAAGAGCTTGTAACTCAAACTCTCCTGGCAGAGGTTAGGGCCAACAGGATAGCTGTCTTCCAAGATAAAAACTTGATGTCAGAAGAGGCGGCAGGCTCAAAAGGAGGCAAGGTAAGTTTTTCCAAAACATAGTTGAGATCCCAAGCAGGAATGGGAGGAGATATAGGAGGTCTTAAGTTCTTAGCTCCTCTGAGAAACTGTCTCATGAGCTGGTGGGAAAATATTGGAGGGTCTGTATTATAATGAGCAAAAATAGCAGAGGCATGTATTTTAATGGAAGAGAAAGAGAGACCCTTATTTAAGAGATCTGGCAAGTAAAGTAAAATTAAAGAAATGTTCGGAAGAAGAGGATCAGAATCCTGAGCCTGCATCCAGGAACAAAATCTTTTCCATTTTCCTGCATAAGATTTTCTAGTGCTAGGACGTCTGGCTTCTAAAATGACATCCATAACCTGCTTGGGTAGGAAAGAAGAAATCAAAGGCCCTGGATTAACCAGGCCACCAGGCTGATAGTTCTGACATGAGTGTAGAACCTGACCCTGATGTTGGGACAGAAGGTTCGGAGACCGAGGTAAAACCCAAGGGGGCTCCAGACATAGGTTTTTCAAAGTAGGGTACCAAAACTGTCGGGGCCAATTTGGGGCCAGCAAGATTATCATCTTGGGCTTGTCCTGTTTTATCTTTAATAATACCCGTGGAAGAAGAGGAAGAGGTGGAAAGGCATATCCAGAGAGGTTCCTCCAACTGAATGATAGGGCATCCACTTTCCAAGCTTCTTTATGGAAAATCCTGGTGCAAAAATTCTGTAGTCAATTGAGATGGGATGCAAAAAGGTCTATGTGAGGACATCCCCAGACTGCTGTTATCCTGAATATTTTGGTGTCCAGCATCCACTCGTGTGGATCCGAAAGGTTTCTGCTCAGACTGTCTGCCAGGAAGTTCAGCTTCCCTGGTAGAAACTGAGCTTGAAGGTCCAGATTGCAAGCTAGAGCTGTGTTCCATAGATCCATTGCTAGTCTGCAAAGGGGGTAGGAATGAGATCCCCCTTGCTTGTTTATGTACCACATAACTGTGGTGTTGTCTGTCCGTATTAGTAGTTGTCCTGGTTGTAGAAGATTCCTGAAGGCCATTAGAGCTTTCTGAATGGCTAATATTTCCTTTAAATTGATATGCAGGTGCTTCTGATCCTCTGTCCAAAGGCCCTGCAGACAGTTTCCCTGAAAATGGGCTCCCCAAGCATAATCCGAGGCATCCGTGGTTAGAATCTGAGTGGCAGGAGGCAGACAGAAGGGTTTCCCTTTGTTTAGAGTACATGCCCTGGACCACCAAAGAAATTCCTTTTGAAGGCAAGGCAGGATGGAGATCAGTATGTCTAAACTGTGGCAATGCTGAGACCATACACTTTTTAGGTACCACTGAATTTTCCTCATGTGTAGTCTGGCATATGGTACGAGAAGGATGCAGGAGGCCATGTAACCCAAAGCCTGCAGGAATCTCCTTGCAGATAGCTGGGTTAAGGTTGCCAAGGTTTTGAAAGTTGAAGCCAGCTGTAATTGTTTTTCAGAAGTCAGAAATGCCATCTGGGTTGTGGTGTTTAGAGGAGCACCCAGAAAAGTTATCTGTTGTGAGGGTATCAAATTTGACTTTTTTATGTTTACAGAGAATCCCAGGAACGTGAGGAGGTTCTGTACAAATTCTAGATGCTGGAGTAAGACATCCTTGCTGTCTGCCTGAATTAGACAATCATCCAGATAAGGGTACATTTGAATTCCCTTGAGTCTGCAGTAAGCTACTACTGGAGCCAGGCATTTGGTGAAGACCCTGGGCGCAGTAGACAATCCAAAGGGCAGCACAGAGAATTGAAAGTGCCTCGATCCGGCTTTGAACCAGAGGCATTTTCTGCGTTCCTGCCTGATGGGAATGTGTGAATATGCCTCCTTTAAATCCAAAGTTACCATCCATGCATCTTTGGACAGCACTGGAAGTAGCTGCTGTAGAGTAAGCATCTTGAATTTTGGAATCTCTAGAAAGGTGTTCAAGACTGACAGATCCAGAATGGGTCTCCATGAGTTTTGCTTCCTGGGGACTAGAAAGAGCCTCGAGTAAAAACCTTGTCCCATCTCTGAAAGTGGAACCAGTTCTATAGCTTTCATAGCCAAAAGAGCTTCCACCTGGTTTAAGGCCTCCGTCCATTGATGTTTTGGAAGGTCTGGCCATCCGTTCGGCCTTGGCAGGGTATGAAAATGGAATTTGTAACCTCTTAAAACCACATCCAGAACCCCACTTGTCTTGGGTTATACAAGTCCAATTTTGATAAAGAGAGAGTTTTCCTCAGAGAGGGGCTTCCAGGCAAGAAGTTCATGCAGCCCAACAGAGGGAGTCATTGAGTTTGTTTCCTATGAGTTTGAGACCTGTCCTCTCCTCCCCTAGGGGTGGAAGCAGTCCACTGTCTTGGTCTACAAGAAGCTTGTGTTTGAGGCCTTCCTCTGGAGCGTCTATATCTACCCCTCGGAGGCCTATCTGAAGTGGGAAAGGACCAATTTTTAGAAGGCCAATTTCTGCTAAACCTTGGTGGCTGAACCTGTAGGAAATCTTTAACTGTTTGCATGGATTTCGCCTTATCCTCCATCTTTTTAATCACCTCTTCAGCTTTTGATCCAAATAAGACATATGCTGAACAGGAGCATCCAATAATTTAGCTTTTACTTGTTCTGGCAAATTTTGTTCCTTTAGCCATGCATGCCTTCTAATGACTGTGCCGGAGGCCGCAGCCCGACAAGAAGCCTCCAAGGCATCAAATCCACAGTGTAAACCATGCTTCCCAACTTGCTCAGTGGCATGCAATAAGTCATGTAATTCCTTATCTGCACAGGCAGAAATGGAAGTAAGCTTTTGTTTTAAAACAGACAAGAGAAATTGCTGGTATTTCAGCATATGAAACTGACAGTTTAAAGACCTAATGGACAAAGTAGCAGAAGTGTACACTTTTTTGTTCCATCTTTCTAAAGATCTAGAATCCTTTAGAGTAGGAATGGGATTTTTGGCAGAAGCGGCCTTAACTCCCTTAGGACCCTGAGAAATGGTTTCAGGGTCAGCAGAAGGGTTCTTGTATAAAAACTGGTGGGAATCAAGAACCCTGTAAAATCTATCAGGCTTGACAGGAGCAGGAGGAAGAGAGTCAGGGGTTAGGTTAGCCTCTGAAAAAGCATCATCCACAATATCCAAAACAGGAGGAATAGCCAAGGGTCTATGTTGGGGGAGAAGAAGAAAATCCCTTAGTCTTTTCTTATATTCCGAATACTCCTGTCCTTCCCAGTGGAAATGTTCCCTCATTTCATGCAACGTTTCCCCAAAAGAGAAATCCTCAGGGGGAGAAGCTGAAGGAATGGATTCCTCAGCATCAGAATCAGGAGGGAAAGAATATTCCTGGTCAGAAGAAGAAACTGAAGAAACAGAAGCCTGATCAGAGGAATCATAATAAACATCCTGCCTTGGCCTTTTATCTGGAGGGGGATGAGAACCCCTAATCATAGTAAGTAAATCCTCCGCCATCTCGAGTAACTGTTTCTGTGACTTGGGAGCTGGTTCAGAAGAGGCCTGTGTTGCAGTCTTTGATTTAGAAGGAGTCTTTGCCTTTGTCTTTGGCTTTGCCTTTATTAGAAGCTGAGTAGGCCTGAAAACCCCTTCGGAAGCCGGTACCTGCACAGCGGCTCTGGACCCATCCGAAGGAGCATTGTCCGAAGGTCCTGCAATAGAAATATTTAAAGGCCTGGTTGGCTCCTCATGAGAGTCCATTTCGGCCATCTGTTCTGAAATGGCCGACGACAGGGGCTGCAAAAGCACCTCACTGACAACGGCCGAACCTGAAGCTGGCTCCGCTTGTGCGCTATCATCAGATCTGGACCTCGGAGGCCTGACTTTATCCGTGCATCGTTTGTGAACTCCAGACGACACTTTGTAGTTAAAGCGCCTACCGAGGTAATGAAAAGCAAAATCGTACCTTCGTTTAATTGTACGTTGATTGAATCTAGCACAAAACCGACAACTAGCTACGTCATGGTCAGGGCCTAAGCAAAGAATACAGTAAGAATGAAAATCCTTATGAGGTATTTGCTTCCCACATGAAATACAATTATTAACTTTTTCTGACATCGGACTGGAGCAAGAAAAAGTTTCCCCAACAGGGTACTTCGCTATGAGTGGAGAAGAAAGTCTTCGGACTGAAGTTTCAGAAAAAATGGTCAGAAGTCAGCCGACCTGCACTTGCGAACTGCTATCACCGCACGGCAAGAAAGACTGGAGAAGATGACGTCGGCTGTCAGCTTTGTACTCCTGACGCTCTGATGTCAGGGAGCATGGTTGAACAGCCGACGCCGGACCCAGACTTTGGGATTCTGGCCGACCGAGGACTGCCTGCCGGCAGGGGAGAACCCTACAGTCATGACTGCAACAATGAAACACGATGAACATCAATTAAATCTATTTATGCAGTGTAGGTGCGAAAACAATGTGTGCATTTGTGTTTGTACATGAATGAAAGTGTGCGTTAGTACAGATGGTATTTGTGCCTGTGTGAAATGTACTATGAGTGTATATGTGAATTCCCGCCTAAAAATCAGTTTAATTTTTTGTCCAGTGTGCAAACAGGGACTCCTTATGAACGACAGAGTTGCCTACATTAAACATCATGTTACCTGCCTTCTGGCTTTGCCCTTTGCTGCTGCAGTACTATCTGATGCACACCCAAAGAAAGTGTACTTTCCATTGTAATTTGCCTACTTGGTGTGAGATGCAGGAAGATGATGTGAAGCTACACAAGAAAAAACTTACAGCAGTCATTTTTACTACAAAACATGAATTTGGTTCGCCCTAAGCTTGTACTGGTAGAGATGGTTCTGTTTAGCATCATACTTTATCTGGACTATTTGTGCTGGAGTGTTAGGAAACAGGAAGGCAAGGTACATGGCAGTGCTCACTTGTGGAAAGTGACATTACTTAGCAATCTTAATACATATTTACCCACATTTATCTGAAGTCTGACATATGTGCAAATGAGATCTCCTACATGCTTAGGTGATTTTTAACCACAGCCCTAGTCATTAAAGCTGCACCATCGAGATGACTATGTTTCTCAATGCTGCTTATAGTCTAAAAGTGTGTTACAAATGAACAGAAAGGGGTTTCAGTGCCAAGGTGACTAAGGGAAGGATGAAAAGAAAGCTTTGCTTAGCATCTCTAGCTGGTCTAAAAGGGGCATTAAAAACAAGTTGACAAGCAAATATGAAGAAATGGCCTGGTAAAGTTATGTTGTGATCCCAGAGAACAGGGCTTGCCAGAAGCTGATCTTTCTTTGGGTGGCATTAAGTCATGCCTGTTTATTTACACCCAAATCTGCAGCTAAGTACATGTCACAGCAGCTGTTTTGATATATTATTTTGCTGTAATATTTCATAGGTTTTAGATTTGTTCCCTTCAACCCATCGAGGTGGCAAGTTTACAAACTGGGGAAAAAACAGTACAGCTGATCAAACGTACTGGCGTTTTTCAGTGAGACTGTGGTATAGTGGGGATTAGGGAATTTGCTCTTTCCCCACTGTAGTATGATCTTGGAGTGGATGTACATAATCAGGGGGTATGGAGGGTTTGCCCCCTGCCAAAAAATAGATTTTTTTTTTACAGAACCTTTGCGATTCTACGCAAAATATTTTAGTGCTATGTCACTTGGCTGCCATTTTGTTTCTTTGGCATTAACAGTGTAGTCAAAGACATACTGGAAGAGAATAAGCAGGGGAAAGGTATGATTATGGTGGACAATCTAGGGAAATATCTGATGACAAGACTGTTAGGCTCCAATGCTCACTGGAAGGTCAAAAACTTGAAGCAGCAAAGAACAAAGAAATACAGATAGTGTTATCCATGGGAAAGGATGGAAACTGCAGAATAGTAATAGCAAACATACATACAAAATAAATATCTAAGCAACAAGCAGGAATAATGCATTCTGAAACAACAATGGTACAAAGTACTATTACTAACTAAACTAATATGTCAACAGCCTGAAATGTAACTTGAAATGCGACAGCCCAGTTCCCCAAAACAAATTAAAGAACTGAAATCAACTTGGAGCAGACCAGTAAAAATGTTGATATGCAAATATCAAAATTATAAGCATCCCATATAGTTCTTTCAGAACTCATCGTAAGAATTAAAGACTTGAAAAGCAGCATATGTTTATGAAATATGATTTTTTACTACATCAATGAATTATGACACTCCAGAGCAGATAGTATTAATGCAAATGACATTCAAAATGTGACATAGCAATCCCTCAACATTGAGCAGATCACCCATTGAAGATCTGTAAAATCGACTCTCAGCCAGTCACAAACACATACTTCTATTTGACAGTATTGTGCAATAACCTAAGCCTATGCAACCTGCCAAAGAAACCCCACCAATGCTGTCAGCCACTGCATACACTGTTGTAGGCTCGCTTTCCATACATCCACTAAAGACTACCATATGGACATCAAGACGTCTATGGTTCTACTACTGCTCCAAACGGCTGTATCCATTGCAATTTACTTATACCTGCATACTGTAGGAACTGCAATGCTGCATACAGAATTAAAACCAAGGAACTTAATTTGGTTCTATTCTACATTTATAACTACATTCTGGATTTTGCCTGGAGTAGCCATTTGTATCTAAAATGCACCCCCATACCCCTATACTTGTACAAACTCCAGTGTTGCACAAAGACAACTGATGTGAAATAACAGATTGTGCTTCAGTTAATGGAAGATAGACAATGGCAGAGTATAGCATACCTCAACAACGTGGGCACTGACACCTCTCTCTCAGGTTTCCAACCCATACTTCTCAACTGTACAGACTTTTGCAGAATGTCCAGATTTTTGGCTCATTTTTGGCCCATTCCTCATAAAATATGTGGTTTTCTGGCAAATCACTGGGATGATCTGAGGACTAAAGTCACAAAATAATGACATACATTGGAATTTCAGATTTCAAATCCTTCAGAAAATGTATATTAAAACAAACCCTGTAACTCTAGCAACTTTCTAAGTTGAGTAATATTTAAAATATGTCCCTATTGTTGGGCTTTATCCAGACTTCTTGCACTAAGAGGTTGACAGGTATGTTCCAACCTGTGCAATCCACCATCAGTATGGTAACCATGTACATACTTGCAGTGAAGTAATGCATACTACCTCATAGATATATAGCTTTTTTGAGAAGGGAAATTTAGTACCGAGACTGGTCCAACAGCTAAAAAAAAGTGCATGTCGTCCTAATTCTCCAGAAGTTCTTCTGTTTTGTATATACTGTTCTTGTATAATCTTAGAACATCAGACCTTACTTTGTTACAACTGCTGTGACATCATGCAACTTTGATTAGATGGAAATAGAAACTTGCTTGTGGTTTTAAAATGTCTTTTTATCTCCAAATTTGTGTGACCTCAGAGATACTATATGCAGACAATGCTATATGCAAACAATGGGAGTGTTTGGACAGAGTCCCCACATCTACAAGGCATAGCCATCCTGCGACACCGTATTTTACTCTGCAACAAAACCATTGATCCACCATTCCATACAAAACATTACAGAATCATCAAAACAAAGAAAAATGAGATATTACATTACTGCCCATTTCTCCTTTCCATTTTGGCAGTCACAGTAAAGACCTACATTAACAGTCATTTCTAAGCACCCTACTAAACATTATAAACTATAAATCAAAAAATAACTCCAAATATTCTACCAAAGTAAATCACTTTACATTAACTGTCATATAAAAACACCAGAATGTCAAATGCAAGTCAAGCCACAAAATCTACAAACTTCACTATAATTCAAACGGTTCTTAATATGTCGCTGATTCAGTACTTCAAGAAATAAAAAAAAAAGACTAAAATAAGCTTAAAAAGCATGCCTTAAAAATGCATTTCCAAATGTACCCAGCTACACACGAAGTAAAATATGTCGAATCCACTTATCCCAATACACCATAACTGTATACCTACTAATTCAACTAGCTGCATTAAAACCAAAAAAATTAAATCTGCAAACCTACCTAGTTCTTCATAATTCAAAAATCAACAAAACAGACTTGACATGAATAAAAAAAAATCAGCCAAAGCTGAAGTTGTACAATAAGGCATCCCAAAGCTTCTTCCCTTCTCTGCTGTAGAACAAGGACCACAGACAAAACGCAAAATGAAGACTTAAAGGGAGAGAACTCAGTTTGCCAGCATTTAAATAACCCCAATGAAAAAGTAGTTATAAACTGGTCAGCCACCAACACCACCAACCACCTAGCTAGCATTTCTTGCTCCCAAAAAAAAGAATCCAGTTACAAAGACAGTTTAGCTACCTGAACTCAAGACAATAAAAATCAGCGAGTGTTATGCATACACACATGTAAAAAAGACATCACTCTGTAGTCAAAACTGTCATACGAGAGACTATGTAATGCTGAAATGCAGCCCTTTACAAGACTGATTCAGTTTCCTTGTCAGGTCATTAGAGGCAATTTCTGCCACACTGTGCTTTACAATGATGAAAAATACTGCACCATCTGGAACATACCAGCTATATTTCTGGGTCATGTTGAGAAAATGATCATGCTCCATGGGAATGACTGTAGCTACCTAGCGGCAAAGCTGGGAAAGGACACCAGCATTAATCACAAGGATATGGCATATGGACTGAAACATGCAACATGTTTCATTATAACTTAGGTTACTGCAGCATTATATGTTGACATGTCCAGGAATAACTTGGAGACAAAGAATTACGTTTTTGCCATTAAGATTTGAACTGGCATTATGGATTATCAGCTGCAAATCTGGTTTGAAGACCAGTATTTTATTCCTTCAGACCTTCCTACCCCTACAATTAAAGCAGTTGCAGCCAGTTCTAAAATTAGACTATGTTGTATCTGTTTAAGGTGTCTGGGAATGTCTTTTCTGTTTTATCATCAGCTGTACAGGACACTAACCAGTATATGTGGGTGATACCATGCTCAAAGGTGATATTTCTAAAAGCCAGTGATATGGAAAAGTAACACCTTTTTGCTGTAGTAGTCAGCTGTCTAATACAATCCACAAATTGCCTGCATGTGCTTTGAACAGTTGGACAGCTTTGAGACTATAGATATTGTTCATTAAGTTCTACAAAGTGTAGTTGTACGAGTGAAACATTAGCACCCCCCCCCCAATGGACTCTCCACTGAACACCTAACTGGCCTAACCCCACTCAGTTGGACAGATGCATCCACTTGTCTTCTACAATGCTATCCTTTTCATCTCTACATCCCTGGAACTTGCTATCCTTTTCATCTCTACATCCCTGGAACTCAGAGTCTAAAAGGTTAAAACTTGTTCTGTTCAATACCAGGTTGACTGCAGGGACATGCCACCCTAAAGAGAACATCGCAATCAGGCCTCAAGAGGCACTGCCAGCACACTGACAGTTCATCTTGGGTGAAAACTGTGAGCATCTGGCTACTATCAAGGGAAGAGGATTACACTGGCAGATATCTACATTCCAGCTAAAACTGCTATAATGAAGCTTAAGAAAATTCTGGGAGAAATAATCAGCTTTCAGCAAGGAATATTACTTTTAGGTGGGGACTAAAACTTCATTTGCAACAGTGAAGATGTGTCTGGGGGGAGGGGGGCCCAGAAAGGAAACTATAACAAAGGAGGGTAGATTTTTGAAGAAATATATAAAAATATTTGGCATGGAAGATGTGAATTCAGTGCTAGGAGTTCACAGTGAATTTACATATTTCCCAAGATACAAAAATTGGGCTATGCTAGACAAAAATTACATTTCACAGAACATGTGCATTTAATTGAAAGTCTTGATACGCACCCAATAACTATTTCAGATCATGCGCCAATAACAACTAAATTAAAAACACAGGGAAATGAAATAAAAGTGAGATGCTGGCACCTTCCAACCTATCTGCTGAAAAGCGAGGAATTTAAGGAATGGGTAGAGGATATTATTCAGGAGCTATTAGAGAAGACAGAATTATTTTCTGAAAATATAACTACGGAGTGGGATAAAATTAAAGTGAAATTTAAAAAATAGAGTGGAAATAAAAGCAAGGGAGATATGGTTAAGAAGTAACAACAGTTTAGAGGGTCTGACAAATGTTAAGTATTGCAGAATGGGGGGATTTCACAAAAGAAGAGGAGCAACTGCAAAATGCTAAACAAAAATAAGGGATTACCTTAATAATATGCATGAGTTTAGAAAGATTGCTGTTAAGTAACTGGTTTTTAATAAGAACTCAAGAGCACAAAAACTTTTAGCACAACAATTCAAGCAACAGAGAATAGAAAGGGCGGTCACCAAGCTTAGGGAGCCTATAACAAATAACAAAAGATCCTGTAGAGGTATTAGAAACACTTTGGAAATTCTATGAAAGTCTGTATAAAGCAGAGGTATATAGAAAATCAAGAAAAGGTACAAATGGAAATGTTTAGGAAGTAGTAATTGTGCCACGTCGACCTCTAACCTTGGCATATTTAGTAACAGCATAGGAGGAAAGAAAATAAAAATGGCTAAGTATAACCAATCTACAGGAAAGTCACCAGGAACAGATGGTATTCCTGTGGAAGCTAGGAGGGAAAAAACTGAACTGATAAAGATCTGGAAAAATTCTATTTAACAGTATTTTAAGAGAAGGAAAAGTACCAACACATCCTGGAATTCCTAAAGAGGGCAAAGATCCATCAGATCCAGCTTCATGCAGGCCCATTTCAATACTAAACCATGATTATAAAGTATTTGTCTAAAATGGCTTACAAAATGGCAAAAGTGATGCCAAAATTAATAGTTATGGATCAGTGTGGTTTTGTGGAGGAAAGGCAAACATTTGAAAACATTAACAGAACAATGATGGTCCAGAAGGAAACAGAATGCAAGAAAATACCACTGTTGTTGGTGGGTCTTGATGCAGAGAAAGGATTTGCCAGAGTAAAGCTGGGACTTTATGAACAGGGTAATAGACGCATTTGCATTTCCTGAAAAAAATTATAAGGTTGATTAGGAGGCTATACAAGGGATAGGAGGTGAAAATTAAAGTGAGTGGGTTCCTTAAGCAATAACAGACGATGTGGTGTGGTATGTTGAAAATTTACCCACGGTTGACGTGGTTTAAATCATGAGGGTGAAGCCAGAGTGATTAAATAAAGCCAACAGTGGGTACATTTCAATATACCACAACCATGGAGTCAGTTATTGCTATTAAACAATGAAATAAAAAAAAAAAAACTTACTTTTCATAAATAATGTCTTTGTATAACAGAGCATTACTGTTCTTCCTCAGCTGGTGGTATACTGCTTCCTTGTGTTGATGTACTGTGTATGTGTATGGGACTTGTGTCCCACGCGTACTCTGTACATCAATGCCTTGAAACAGAAGCAATGTAGAAAAGAAAGTCTCCATTGCTCCATTTTTGTTTTCTTTCAGCTTTTTTTTTTTTTTTTTTTTTTAATTAAAAAAAAAAAAAAAAACTTTAGGGCAGTTTAGAGGTAGGAGAGAGCATGGAAGAAATACAAGGGATATCTGGTATGTGTGTTTAATTTTAAATAACGTACCTGATTTCCCTAGTATTTTGTCCAATTTGCCTCTCTGGTATGTCCGTAGTCAGGGCTAAAGATTTTATTTTTATTTTTTAAGAAATAAAAATAAAATGTAAACAATATACCAACGGAAAGAAGTTCGGGTGACCGGACCTTATTCAGTTGATATACTGTGGGATTTACAACAGGCATGCTTGTTTCAAATATTAATGGTGAGTCTTTGTATAATCTCTAATTTCTGCTTGAGCAGTGGAACCAGGCGGGGGTGTCCTCTTTCCTCCTTATTTGCATTACATTTAGAACCACTGGCAAAGAAAATAAGGGACTCCGAAATTCAAAGATCTAACTGCTATGGTAGTCAAGAAAACCTGGCTCTGTTTGCAATATTTTATACCTAATAAAAATAGAAAAGGTCATTTCAGTGTTGAACATTTTGAGACAGCTTCAAATCTTTTCAGGATACAAAATTAATGAAACAAACATAGGCAATAGCTGTAAATTATGTACCCAACACACAAATTGGTTCAGCAATATCCATATTTATGGGGCTATGATAAAATGAAGTACTTAGAGTATGGATTAAAAATTATTCCGGTGTGGCAGCTATGGATATGTGGGAAGAGACTAAACAAAAGATAATATAAAAACTGAGATACTGGAAGCTCTATTATATGGATATGGATAGCAAGATACAGGCAGTTAAAATGATTTAGTCCCCCTTAGTCTTATATACAGGTCAGACACATTTTTATCAACCGGAGGAGAACTTGTGGATAGCAATTGACAAAGAGCTGAAGGACTTTATCTGGGAGGGGAGGATGGCATGAGTCAAGTGGGATAAGACTATTCTTCCAACAGAAGAGGGTAGATTGGGATTACCAAATTTGAAGGGGTATTTCAGAGCCACACAGTTAAGGCTCCTATACATAGCATAAGCAGAAACCTATAATTCAAAGTGGAAAGGGAGCATAGTGAAGACATGCAGGAAGTGGATTGGACACTAAATTGGCTGTAGGTGAGTGTGTGTGTACGAATGTGTGGAATAAAGTGACACCCCGACACCATGTGCACAATGGGAAGAGGAGTTGATGATAGACGGATGGATGGATAAAAAGGGATGATGATGAAACAGAGGGAAGCTAAAGAAACTGGTAAAAAATAAATGTATATGGCCAAGGAACTAAGCAGCAGAACAGTTCTGATCTCAAACAAACTTTAACCCACAAAATAAATATTTAAAATTACAAAATAATGTTAAATAAGCACTTTTGTTCTTCTTAAGAATTTCATCAGATGAATACAGACACAATCACACAATATATACTATAAAATATTATAAATATTAAGGAATAAAATAAAACTGATTACTTGAAAAGCAAGAACTGTACTGTCAATTATGCATAAACACTAATTGTCTCGGAATGAATGAATAACTCAATTTCATGCCTACTCAAATTAAAATATGTTGATAGATGAATTTGAAAAAAGTTTTAAAGTATATTGAAGTATTTTTTTAAATATTCCTTGATATTTACATTTTTAATATTTATTCCATCCATTTTATGTATTTTTATTGTGTTTATTTAATTATTTATACATAGAATTTGGGCATGGGTTAAGGTGACATTCTGCAGATGGAGGTTTCGTGGTTACATGACTGCTGGCTTTTAGAAGTTCTAATAGTTTATAGTATATATTGTGTGATTTTTGTGTGTGCATTCATCTGATGGAGTTCTTAAGTAGAATGAAAGCGCTTATTTAACATTTTGTGATTTTAAATATTTTGCAGATTAAAGTAAGTTTGATATAGGAATCATTCTGCTGATTAGTTCCTTGGCCATATACATTTATTTACCAATGTGTTTTGTTTCTTTTGGTTTTTTTGGGAAGCTAAAGAAACAGAGACTGGGATCTTGGATGCAAATCTTTAAGGAGATTAACAATAATCATACAGATTATTATATTCATAAAGTAGCAGAAAGTACTCCAAGAACTAAGTCAACAAGGGAATGGAGAAAGGAGATTCTGTTGATAGGACTGACTACAATTAGGGATAAAGACAATAGGCGGCTGAAGTGTATAGGAGAAAACTGGAAAAGGAACCAAGGTATTGGTAGTGAACAACTAGAGAGGGAGAGGTAATAGAATGGGAAGAAGCCAAGAATTTATTTGCAGGTTACAGAAGACTGACATCAGAGTATACTCGCAAAGAAAAAAAATAGGGGGCTCCTAGATGAATGACCAGCACTGGTAGAGTATTTAATAGAATCTAGAACAGAATACTCTATCAGAAATACTGGGTAAGCAAACTGCTGTACCTAGGGAAATGATTTTTGAGCTATGACATGGAATCAGAATTGCCTAGACATTGTAAGACCTTGCTGCTGTTAAAAAAGGAATAATTAATAGAACATATAAAATATTGCATGACAGCTATCGGCATCAGAGGTGGTTAGAAAATAATGGGAACACAGACTGGATAAGCAATTCACAAAGAAACAATGTATGTCTCCCAGATGTGCAACAAAATCTAGAAGATTTAAGATTTTTGCTTGGAAATGTTTACATAGATATTTTAAACCCAAAGTAGACTCGAGAGAATTCTTCCTTGGGTAGACAGCAAATGTTGGAGGTGCAATGGGGAAAGAAAGAAGTAATTGGGAACATATTTTCTGGGATTGTAAAGAGGTGGAAGTCTCTGCAGAATACTCTATCAGAAATACTGGGTAAGCAAACTGCTGTACCTAGGGAAATGATTTTTGAGCTATGACATGGAATCAGAATTGCCTAGACATTGTAAGACCTTGCTGAATCTAATTATGGTAGCTGCCAAAAAAGCAATTACTACAAAATGGAAATCAAAGTCTCAACCAACTCTAGAAGTAGTGAATATAGTAAGAGAGAAATAAAACAAATGGAACTGGGATCTTTAGTGTAGGAGCAAATCACATAGGAAAAATTAGAATTGTGGGAACAATACATACAGGGGAGGAACAAGGGTTTAATTAAAAAAAGGTAGGATTTAATAGAGCTATGTAATGTTTGACAATGGACTGGGTAGATAATTTTAGTTGCAAACATTGTACATCACTTATGTCAATACGGTTTGTAATGTATAATGCTTGCAACTAAGTGTGTCAATATGGTTTGTTTTCTTTTACATAAATGTCTGTGTCAGAAGTGACAATTTAGTAAAGATATTTCTTGGTTAAAAAAAGACTAAGCATCAGTTAACCTTCATCCTTGAGTCCTGAACTTGACTTTCTCAGTTTTCACTTGCAAAATGTGTGATTGAGCAAGTCCCTTAACCACATTCTTCACTCACTCCTTTAAGAGATACTATTGCCAAGTTACTTTACCCACTGGAAAGAAAAAAAAAGAAAGAAAAATAGTATTTAAAAAAAAGTTCCTGATTAAGAATATAGATGAACTTTTAATGCCTCTTTGTAGGAAATACAGAAAATGAACTATACACCAATGACTTGCATGGGAAAAGTAGATTGAAAATTGACTGATATTGAGTAGGCACTCTCCTTTCACTCGAATCACCTCACTGCTGTGTACTATGAAATGAGGAATATAAAGCAATGCATAGGCTCTGCAGTGGTCCAGTTAGAACTTGCAGAAGCCAAACTGATAACTCAAAGATCGGGGGCACTACAAAAATCTAATTTCATAGGTACCTCTAAGACACATGAGACAGAAGAGGGCAGCTTACGCAATGGTCAGGTTTGCACTATGACAGAAATCCACAAACAAGCATACTGGATCTTTATTTCACAAAAACTGTGCCTCAGGATGTCTAGACCCATTCTGGTCGGATTTGATACCTATACACTAAAGGATATTGAAGACTCCCAAGTTGTTGAAGGAATGATTATTCCACGGACACAAGGCTTAAGACTGCTACCTTTCAACCAGTATTTAAACTGTATTGGCAATCTCACTGGAGATGCAGACTTCTCTATGCAGCTCAGCTGTGGGTTCACTTGCCAGGTGTGCACAATTACCTTTGTCACACCTGAGGAATCCTTGAAACGGTTAAAACAAGCATGACCAGAGACCAGCCAGACAAGAGAGATATCAACTTCAGAAGAGTGGCAGATGACAGAGAATATGTTCAGGATCCATTCCCTATCTAAAGAGAAAGAATTACAAATGAGCAGTCTGCCAGAATAAACTCGCTAAGGAGGCAAACTCCAGAGTTATTAGTTCTTCAGCGTGATACTTGTAGATGGAACACAGTATGCTTATGACAAGGCTGAATGGAGCTGGACCTATCACTTCATACTTTATTAGCAAAGATACTTTTTTCTTCTCAGTAGCACAGTATAAGAACCATTCAGTTGATAGCAAATGAACATGCAGAATAAAAAGGATTTTAAATGGTTTCCGTATGTTTTTTGGTTGGTTTAGATATTCATCTTTCAAAAAAGTATAAATTGTTAGTAATAACTGAACTTTTATTCCATACAAGTATCCTTAAGTAGAATGACATTACTGTATCCACTGGTGATAGTAATGCAGTTCAATTTGTTCTCGCTCTGTTTTCAATACATAAGCTGGAGAGATATGGGGACTTTCCTCATCTGTTATGCATCAAATAATCTGAATATGTTTATCCTGTGGATTTCAGTTGTAATCCAAATATTAAAATATTTTACTGCTTTGTCCCTCATACTTAGTGGGAGGGTAAGGTCGAATTGCTTACTTTCTCCAGCAGCTGAATGAAATCAAAGAACCCAAATGTTCAGCTGGGCTACATTTGCGTTTTTCTCTATACCTTGTTCCTTTTCATTTAGGTCTCCTAATCTCTAGCACATCTGATTTATATATTTAACTGCTATGATAGCCAAATAGAATCTTCACATGCAGTTCAGGCTGTGGACAGGGAGACAAGAAAGGATAATGCAAATGGGATTATAGTTGGTTACTTGCTCCTATCCACAGCCTTTTTGGTGGTGTGAAATCACTCTAGCATACATTAACAGAGGCATATTACCTCTGTGGAACCATGTTATTAGTTTCTGAAAGTAAATAAACAGTTACATGCCTGGATATCTTAAGGCAGTCTTTGCTTTTTAGGTTTACCTCAACTTTATCACTATTTCTCTTAGTTAATTTACTTTGTTGGCTTGCTAGGGCATCAAAATCTACTAAAAAGAGGTCTCAAGCTCAAACATTACAGCATAAGCTGTAACATCCACCCACAACCCCTTTTCCCCTTTTTGTATTTGGAGCTGGGGTGTCACTTCAGTAATGACGACCTAGATTGAAGCTTCACACCACTGGCTGGCTAGCCCTATCAAGGCTGTTCTTCCAAGGCAGACAGACAGACACACACACACACACACACCTATAGCCAGTTCAGAGTGTCCTACCCACCTACTGCATGTCTTTTGAATGTCGGTGGAAACCAGAACATTTGGAGGAAATCCATTAAACACAGGGAGGACATCCAGACTCCACACAGAAGGGACATCAGTTGAGAATTTAACCCAAGAACCTCTTGCTGTGTGGCAACAATGCTAACGGCTATGCCACCATGCCACCCCCCCCCCCCGGCCACTGTGCTTATTTAATTCTGGTCTTGGTGTTAAATGGCATTAAAGTTAAATAATGGGGACCACACAGTTATATTTCGGAGCAGAGAAAATATATGAAGAGCAAAGGGACAGCTGAGAAGAAAAATGGCAATGGGGGGGCAAGATAAGGAAATAAGGGTAGAAGAGGTTATTTGTATAGTAGTGCAAGGAGAGACCTATTGAGCTATTGGTAAGGTGCAAGAATTTTATCCAGGTCAGGAACAAGACCATAGCCAGGACTTGGCTAAGAATTTCTTTAGCATTTATTTGAAAGATTACTTGTTTGTGACAGCTCTGCTAGGTAAAGGAATGGTATACCAGACTCTGGCAATGGAATCGGAGTAAAAGCATAAGCCAGGAGGTTTGTTTGGCTTGTTAGACATCAGTTGCTTGTCAGAGCACATGTCAGTTTGGGCACTAATTTAGCAGAATGTTGCTAACTGCTGGATGTGCTAAGAGTTTATGAATTATGCTATATGCTACAGTTAGCTGCATGTAATTGAGGTGATGGGGACGTTTGAGCCATTTTAGGGTATGGAGAGCTGAGCAGTAGTGTGTATTAAAGTCTGTACTGGTGGCAATTTTAGCAACGTTGTTATAACATACCTCAAGTTTAGATTTAAGTGAGTTTTAAAGGCTGGTGTGGATAAGGGCACCATAAAGACGTGATGGGAGGAGGTATGTTGTGGCGAGGATGTGTTTTGTTGATGTATTAAGGAAATGCTTGTGTCTCTATAGCATACACTGTTTTTGACGTGCATTTTTTTACTCAAATATTTTTATTAAAATTATAATTTGTTAATCAGTTTTAAAAATATTAAAACTTAAAACAATAAAAAATTTCAACCAAACTACACCAACCATGTAAAAAGGTGTCAAGGTACCAAGCAATAAAAGTTAATAACATCATCTTCCGACATTTAAATATCATCTATTTTCTAACAAATCTTTACAATTTCAACCAAATATTATAATACAAAGTAATTCTGTCTGTTCTTGTTTTGACTATAGCTTATTCAAGTTAACATATATTTTTAGCAATGTTCTTGAATTCTTTCATAGTAGGGGCAGACTAACTTTTTCAATTACTAAGGATAGCTTTTCTTCCTATAGTCAAAACACTCCAGAGAACAGGACATTTTATTTTGGCAACACATGTAGGAATTGGTACATTAAACAGCACTAAAGATTTGGTTAGAAGAAATTCATCATTAAAAATAGCTTGTAAAATGGTATTTATATTTTTCCAAATGGCTTCAGCAGTTTACAATCATAAAACATACATTGCCAATCTGCTTTTATTTTTAATTTACATAACCAACCAAGTTCTGTTTTACACACTAATTCAACCTTTTGTGGAGTTAAAGTTTTATGAATAAATTTACAGAATAATCTCCACCACAATGAAAGTGGTTTGTTTTGAAGAAAACAGTATTTTTTTTTTATTTTCTTCACTTAATCTAAAAAATCACAGTAATTAACTTTCTAACATACATTTGTGCTTTTAATTAATGTACATAATTTTATATAAATATCCTTTCCAACAAAACTTGAGTCAAAAATTCTATAAATTTAGGAACTACATTTCTTATAGAATGCATTAAATCAATCCTCTGAATGATAAATTGTCTACAGATTTGTACATCTAGCCATATTATACTTTCCCATTTATCATCAAATGATGCCAAAATATTAAGTTTTTGTCATTAAATCTGATCATTTTGATAAATTCAGAGTGTTTTCTTGTGTAAAGGCATTAGGAAATAAAAATAGCCACACTATATTCTGGAATTTTATATGCAACATTTTTAAAAGTTTTTTTTTTTTTTGATAGCATGCTGGACATGCAAATCAAATTTGAAATGGTCTTTTATGACCATTCCAAGAAGTTTTGTGTGGGGACTACTTCCACTTCTGTTCTGCCTAGTGAAATGATTTTTGAATTTGGATTTATTATAAAGTTATTTTAGGAGGAAAAAGGAAGTTTTTTTTTGTTAGGGCTGCACAGGAGTCAGACATTAAGTCAGGTATCAACTGAAGTAAAGGCTTCTTGTGTAATATTTTGTAGATGGTTGCTATTGCTGGAAGTGCAGATAACTGTTGAGTCATCAGTGTATTGTATGCCCAAAGCTTCACTGAAGAAAGAATGGAAATTAAGATGTTGAAAAGGAGAACTCCAAGAACAGAGCCTTGGGGGATGCTAATGATATTAGGCATGTAGGGGAAGAGATATTTTGCCATTTTACAGACTGCTAGGCAGATATCTATCAAACCAGCTGAGAGGGTGATAGATTGATAGATGACAGTTGGTGAAGTTTCGGGTGGGAGACAAACATCAAAGGCCTTGGAGAGGTCAAGCAATAGTGCGGAAGCTAACTGGCTTTTGGCCTTGGCTCTGTTTATTTTGTCTGCAAAAGCAAGAAAGACAGACTGTTATGACCTGGTCAGGAGCTACACTGGGTGGGGGTTAGGTCATTATGACGATGTTATGAAAAAGTGGCTTGTGTATGCAGTTCTCTAGTATTTGGGGGTATAGAGGGATAATAAATGCTCTTTTTCCATAAAAGAGGAACAACTCCATGATGGATCTGTTGACTGGGATACTGACAAGATAGGCTATGGACTGGAGGACTTCCAAGCTGACTGCACACTGAGCAACAGCTTGTTTCTAGCTTGTCCAGTGTGAAAACAGAAACTCAGCAGAGGCAAACAGACTTGTGTTTATGGGTAAACTTCAGTAATTGGGTAGCAAGTGTACTGCCTAGATGCCAGGAATAAAGAAACACAGAAGAGCTGGAAAAACACAGCTACAAAAAGTGATGAAGAAACATTGATTGGGGAAAGGTCTGCAGCTGTTCAGCAAAAAGCAATGCAACCTTCAGACATGACTTCCAGTAGCCTACAGGAAGATACATGACAACTGCATACAGACCTGGTTAAAATAAAACACTGATGGAGTATATCAACAGAAACAAAACACTGCCAAAAATGGAAGAAGCTTTAAACAGATATGCAAATGAAAAAAAAATCTGCAAAAATCAGAGGTTGAAATGAAGAAAATGCTGGCTGAAAATGAAACTGCTCAGGAAGAGATGTTTCAAAAAATACAATTAGAGGACAGAGCACATAGGGAAAACCTGAGATTTTCAGCTATACCAGAGAAGCTGGAAGGAAGAGACTGCATTAATTTTATGAAAGCACAAATAAGCAACTGGACTGAAATTCCATAGCAGGAGTAGTTAGCTGAAAGGGCACATTATGGGTATGCTCCAAACTTAGTTATAAGAAAGCTACCTAGACTTTTAACAGTAAAGATGCAGTGCTACCAGTAAAAGGAGTTGATTCTAATAAAACAGTGGCAGAAGGACAATATACTAAAAGTGGGATACAGCAGAGTATTTGTGGAGAATGATTACTCAATGTACACCAGGCAGAAGAGGAGTAAAATTCATTTCCTTACTCAGGGAATGTCGAGACGCAGGTGTGAGACTCGTACTACTGTATCCAGCTGTCTTTAAGGTATTCTTACCTGGAGGGACAAAATCTTTTTTTTCTGAAGTTCATGCTAAGGAGGAAATACAAAAGTTTGTCCAACAAAGAGTGAGCTGTGAAACAGGAGATTCTGCTTCTTGTTCTTTTGCTAATAAAGATCACAGAGAGACTGTACCTGTAAAACCTTTTCAAGTATTTCAATGGAAAATGTTGGAGAGAAGGAACGGAGTATGAGAGCTGACTAGAAGAATCAAGAGTACATTGGAAATTAAGTAGAGACAGGATCTGGGTGATGGAGAACATTAATATAACCAGTAAATCACTGCAATAATTATATTTGTGAAATATGACAGAACTAAAAAATATGGAAATATTGGACTTTTTCAAAATTTGCTGGACTTGTGGGAGACTGTAGAGTGTATGCCCTACTTTATGTCATTAATGCTCAGAAAAACACTTTGGGGAGAAGAAAACAGAGGGGAGAAAGCCAACTGTAAGTAAAGAAAACATTTTCTTTTCTTAATAGTTCTGTACTTGGTGTTTGGTTTTCTTTTGCATGCTATTTTAACTGCAATGGGGACTGTACACAGGTGCTGTCATTTTTTTTCTTTTCTTCCCCTCTTCTCTCTCTTGTACAGTTTTGAGAAATATAGGCAATGCAATGTAAAAAAAAAACACACCTGATTAAAAAGGCATGACAGTTATAACTGATGTGTTTTTTCTCGTGCTTGCGTGGGGAAATGACTGGATTAAGGACCTTGGATTGATTGTTTTTAAGATAGAGCAAGTGAATGAAGGAGAATGTTGATTGTTAAGGCTTTTATCTAGCAAATGCATGGAAACGTAGTAGCAATTCTGCAGCTGGTCTTCAACTTTCCATGGAAACAATCTGATAAAGAGAAACTGGCTATCTGGCTCTCATGTCTCCATGCAGATAATCTGACAGAGAGAAACTGGAGACAATCTGGTGGAAGGGGGTTGGCTGAGGGGAAAAGAAAAGTGGGAATGGCTAGAACATAATGTTCTCTGAAAGCAATCAGTGGTTTCCCACCTGGTAGAGCTTTAAAGATAAGACAAACCAATTAAACTAAAGTTTTCTCTTTTTTTAAGATGCAATGGGGATATTAATATAAACAGGTGCTTTCCCCACCTTTGTCTCCCTTCTGTCTTTTTCTTAGTTCAGTTTTAAGAAAAGTAGGCACTGGAATGTTAAACAAAAAAAAGGGGGGGGTCTGGTTAAGAGTATGACAAAAGAAAAATCTGTGTGCTTTTTCCCATGCTTGCATAGGGAAATGACTAGGTTAAGACTTTAGGCATTATCCAGTAACAAGTACATTACAAAGCATGTAAATGAAAAATAATATTGTTTAGAAGTCGTTTTTTTCTGGTAAGCAAGGTATCCTTAGCAGTTTTGTGTCGGGTTTGCATGTTACTAGAAGACAATTTCATAAAGAGAAATAGCTTAGAGAAAGTGTTTACTGAAAGCAGTCAAGTGTTTTCTCAGCTGGGAGAGCTATAAATATGCACAAAATCAAAAATCAAACAGCACTTACTAACATCACAGGCTGTACCATGAGTCTTAGCATGACTAACATTTGTTTGTGGTTACCACTAGGCTGTCTGTGTGGCCATCAACTTAGAACTTTTGTTCTTATTAGGAAGCAAACACTTCAATATTTGAAGATGTACATAGTTTTGTGTGTTATTAAGCCGATAGGTTTGGGGGGTTCTTTGTTCTGTTTGAGGGCTTTCAAAAGAAAGTTATGCAAGATGTGGCATAGACCCAAATGGATATGACAAGGAACAACTGTATAAAATACCAACCTGCTGAACAGTATATGCATGCAGCATAAAAGTTGGAACTAGTCATTTAACAAAAAAGCAGTTATAATAAAAAGGTGCAAATAATAACAATATAAGAAAATGATGCTTTCTGTATTGTCTTTCAATTTGAATGGTCATACAGATAAATATAAAAAAGAATGTAGTAAACTATATTAAAAATGTACAGTGCAAATAGATATGCTACAGGAGGCACACCTGGAAAGAACTGAACATATGAATTTGATAAAGCTTTTCAGGGTAGTTATTCAGCAGAATATCTGAGGCAAAGGAAATGAGTACTTATATTAACTGCAACAGGAGTTCCAATAGCGATGGAAGAGGAAAAGATAATAATGGAAGATATATAGTATGAAGGGGCTACTGGCAAGGGAGGAGGATTACACTGGCATGCATTTACATTCCACCTAAAACTGCTATAATGGAGCTTAAGAAAATTCTGGGAGAAATAATCAGCTTTCAGCAAGGATTATTACTTATAGGTGGAGACTAGAAATTGGTTTGCAACAGTGAAGATGTGTCTGGGGGCCTAGAAGGGAAAATATAACAAAGAAGGTAGATTTTTGAAGAAATTTATGAAACTGTTTGGCACGGCAGATGTGCATTCAGTATTAGTTCAGAGTGAATTTACATATTATTCTCAAAGACACAAAAACTGGGCTAGGCTAAATAGAATTTATATCTTACAGGAACATGTGCATTTAATTGTAGGTCATGAAAAGCACTCAATATTTCAGATCATGTGCCAATAATCACAAAAATAAAAACACAAGGCAATGAAATAATGAGACATTGGTGCTTTCCCACCTACTGGTTGAAGAGAGGAATTTAAGGACTGTGTTCTGGAATTAATTCATAGGGAGGAAGTAGGCTAAAATTAAAGTGGAGTTCAAAACTAGGGTGGAAATAAAGGAAAGGGAGATGTGGTTACGAACTAACAATAATTATTTAGAGGGACTGAAAGAATTATTTAGAGGGACTGAAAAATGTTAAAGTATTGCAAAATAGGGGGAAATCTATCAGAAGAAAAGCAGCAACTGCAGAATGCTAAACAGAAAATAAGGGATTATCTCAATGATATGCACAAGTTTAGAAAGACTGCTGTGAAGCAACTGTTTTTCGATAATTCTAGAGCGCAAAAACTCTTAGCACAACAAATCAGGCAACAGAAAGTAGAAAAGGCAGTCACCAAGCTTAGGGAGCCTATAACAAAGAAGATAATGATATCCTGTAGAAGTATTGGAAATATTTTGGAAATATTATTAAAGTTTGTATAAAGCAGAGAAATATGGAAATCAATAAAAGGTACAAATGGAAATGTTTATGGAAGAATTAAATATGCCAAGGTTAGAGGTAGAGGAGGCTCACTTGCTAACAGGATAGGAAGAGACTAGATAAAAATGGCTATGTATAACCAATCTACAGGAAACTCCCCAGGTATAGATGGTATTATTCCTGTGGAAGCTTGGAAGCTAGAAGGGAAAAAATGAAAGATCTGTAAGGTTTTAACAGTATTTTAAGAGAAGAACTATCAGCATCCTGGAAGAAAGTGGTGGTAATAGTAATACCTAAAGAGGGTAAAAGATCCACCGGATCCAGCTTCATACAGGTTCAGTTCAATACTAAACCATAATTACAAAGTATTTATGTCTACAATGGCTATAAGAAGAGCAAAAGTGATACCATAATTGATAGCTATGGATTAGTGTGGTTTTGTGGAGGGGAGGCAAACATTTGACAATATTAAACAGAACACTGATGATCCACAGGGAAGCAGAATGTAAGAAAATACCACGGCTATTGGTGGGTCTTGATGCAAAGAAAGCATTTGACAGAGCAGACCAGGACTTCATGAGCAGGGCAATGAAAGCATTTGCTTTCCCTGATACAATTATAAGGTTGATTAGGAGTATATATATGAGGGATCGGAGGCAAAAATGTAAGTGGAGGAGGTCCTCTCTGATAACTTATGCTCGAGTAGAAGAACCAGGCAGGGTTGCCCACTTTCACCTTTGTTGTTTGCATTATATTTGGAACCAATTGCAAAGAAAATAAGGGACTCAAATTCAAGAATATAAATTGGTATGATAGTCAGATAAAGCTGGCTCTATTTGCAGATGATATTTTATAAATGACAAAACCAGAAAGGGACATTACAGTGTTGTGAAATATTTTAAGACTGTTTCAAACCTTCTTGGGATACAAAATTAACAAAGCTAAAACAAAGGCAATAGCGGTAAATTGTGTAACCACAAACTAATTGTTAAACAAGCAAGTAACACGTCCAGTCCCAACACGGAAAAAAGCAACAAAATATAAAACTGCAATGAAAGCTTTAATGAAATGATGAGCGCTTTCGCGTATGTAACATACGCTTCTTCAGATCATAAAATCTAAGTACAACTAGTCAAGTTTATACACAATAGTAAAAACTCATAATTACCCACATCAATTAAGGTATATGCAATCAAGCTATTATTCAATTGATGCTAGAGCAAGCATCCATTCCAAATAGTGACACATACAGAGGCATCTCAAACACCATAAATCAAAAGAAGGAGAAAGTACAAAGTATCCAACATAGTACTCAGACGTATAAAATGTGTAAATGAAAAAATACATATAAATATATATATGTGTATTCTTAGAAAATATATATGTATAAACACATCATTAGTATCAATGTTAAAACAGTATCTGTACGGTTTAAGTTAATCATACTTTTATGTCTTATTACATTCCTTACATCACTATTATTGCATTGTGTATCAAATATTGAAACATACTCGAACAATAGAGTGTTATTGCTTTCTAGCAAATTGATGTACATGTATAAAGGAAGAGACATATAAACGCATGCAGAAACACACTGAGTGCATATAAATAAACATAAGTGTATCAGAATATAAATAATAAATGATAAATAAAAAATAATTAAATTGTCAAAAGGCCTAATTTCATTAATTTGTGTGTGTATATATATATATATATATATATATATATATATATATATATATATATATAAATAAATGTATAAATAGATATGAATGAATAGAAATAAATAAATATCTGTATAGACCCCATATGTATATACAAATGTGAAGTATAAATATAAATATAAATATGAATTTAAAACCAAAAACACATAAATAAATAATATATAAATAGATTATAATTAAATCAAGAAGCTTAGCTCCATTTAGCATTACAGATTGCTCATTGCTATCTCCGAGAGATTAAAAAAGACCTAATAGAGACATATGTATTCAATCCTGGGAAATAATGGCCTCAATCTAAAAATCCATTCAAGTTCTCTTTGTTCTAAATAATTCATATAGTCTCCCCCTCTCCTGTTGGAATTAACTATCTGTAGAACTCTGAAGACAAAGGTATGACCATTGTTTGCAGAAACATGTTTGGCCAACGCATTAAGTTCATTTTTGCATCTAATATCATATAGGTGATTATATATTCTTTGTTTAAGTTTCCTTTTTGTTAATCCTATATAAAATGCAGAACACATCTGGCAAGTAGCTAAATATACTAACCCCGAGGTTTCACAAGAAGCATGAAATCTCGGAGTAAAGGAATAATTCAAAACCGGATGTGTAAAACTCTGTTGGATTGAGATATATCTACAATAATTGCATCGTTTGCATGGATAAGTGCCAAATTCTTCTGGTGTTCTTATTTTCAAAGAATCAATGGATCTCGGATTCATACATAATATCCTTTTCAGACTCCTATCGTTTCTGTACGTAAATCCAGGAATAGGACCCCACCAATTTTGCCGTCCTATCATCTATGGTTAATATTCCCCAGTTCCTACTTATAATCCTTTTAATAGCTGCACTATCATTAGTATAAGTTGTAAAAAAAACTTTATCCTCTCAGATGTATTTATGTTGCAGTTATGTTTATTTACATTATTATATTTCTTATTAGTAGTCATACTATATGAAATTGGGTTATCACCAATAACCTGGGCTCTAACTCGTCTGACCATGTTGATATCAACCTCTATCACTGAATATTTTTTCCATCTTGTCAGTTTCTGTAAGGAGGTCCGCACTATCCTTGCAAAGCCTCAATAATCTATTGAATTGATTCTTCACTATTCCTTGAAAAACATGACGAGGATGCATGCTGTCATAGCGTAATATAGCATTCTTCCAGCATGCTTTCCTGTGAACAGTAGATACCAATTTACCCCTTTTAATACTTAGACTAACAAAGAAAATTTACTACATCATATGAGGTCTCGATAGTGAACCTAAGGAAGCTAGTAGTGGTCTCTAAATAGCTCAAAAATGATCTAAAATCAGACAAGGTACCATCCCAGACAACAAGGACATCATCTACAAAACGTTTGTAGACTAGAACCTTGTTAAACATTTCATGTGTAAAGAGAAATTCTCTCTCCCATTGATATACAACCAAATTTGCATATGTGTTGGCACAGGGGGTGCCCATAGCCACACCCGATCCCTGTAGATATAGGCACACCCTGAAAGAAAACACATTGTGCAATAAAACAAGATCTAATAACTGACAAATTAAAATTTCCTGGTTGCGATCTATACAAGGAAATACTTGTAATACCTCTCTTATAGCCTCAATACCCTTGTCATTCGGAATAGAGGTGAATAAATTCTGGACATCCATAGTTATTAAAAGATGTTTCCCTTGACATAACTCTACATCTAAGCTATCAAGGGTGTCCAAAAGTTGGTAGGTATCTTTTAATATTGTA
Source organism: Protopterus annectens (assembly GCF_019279795.1). Taxonomy (NCBI): domain Eukaryota; kingdom Metazoa; phylum Chordata; order Ceratodontiformes; family Protopteridae; genus Protopterus; species Protopterus annectens. Next base: position 76,425,288 of record NC_056733.1, on the reverse strand, counting down.
GGTATATCAGTGAGAAGAGGTTTCAATATTTTTTCCAAGTAAATGGAGACATTCTCTGTTGCCCACTTGTCACCAGAGACTATGGGCCGTAAGGGAGGGGGGTAAATGCCTTTATGCATCTTAGGTAGGCCTTTTATAACCGGAATCTGAGGATGTTCATTATAAAAAAATTCATACATCTCTTTAGTTATCTGTCGACACATCAGCAAATCATACAGTGTGTCATTAATCTCTCGGAGTATGTTGTTAAATGCTGCATTGTCAATTACCATATAGGTGTTACTGTCGCCAAGCATATCATTCATAAATGTAAAATAATCCTCCGTATCTAATAATACTATGCCTCCTCCCTTATCTGCAGGTCTTATAGTAAGGGAGGATTCAGTGGAAAGTTTGTTGAGTGAGCATCTTTCCCCTTCATTCATGTTAAAATATAAACATTTCCTAGTCCCATTCAAGAAATATTCATAAATATCACGTTCACAGAGCTTAATGAAACTTTCTATATGTGCCGGTAATATTGGAGAAAAAGTGCATTTCCGTTTAAAAGGGGTACAACTATGCAAATCATTATTAACATTCAATGTCTCTGTGTCAGAAAATATAGCTTTAGAGCAACATTGCGCCAAAAAGCACGTAAATCAATTAATAAATCATGTAAGACACTACCCTGTGAAGGGATAAAAGACAGTCCTTTATCAAGAATGCTAATGTCTGAGGAAGTAAGCACAAACCTGGATAAATTAAAGAAAAGGTGTGCTATTGTCTCTGCCTCCTCCTCTGTTGTTGCAAGTTCTCCCCTGAGAATTTGCGTTTCCTTCTGTCCCAGCTTCTTGAACGATCTCGTTGGAACGCTGTCTTCTTTATGGGAAAAGGTAAAAAATTATTATCAGTGGCACCATGTTTACTTATAGCCCGCAGTTCTTTATGTATAGTGGATTGGCGATTAGCTTCCTGGTTAGGCAGCGGGGTAGACGCCGTTGCTTCAACCCCCAAAGACGATGGTAATTCAGGAGGAGTGACAAAAGCAGTATCAGAACTGCGATCAGAATTCAAAGTTCCTTGACCTATCAAGGAAGGAGTAGCCAACTCTGCTGCTACCAGCGTAGTATCTGTTGGAACCATATTACGAAGAGAGTCTCCCGCCAATGAAGTACGATCTGGTCTCCTCGGCCAAACGAAGACGCTCCCTGATGAAAAATCTCTGTAATCACGCTGGAGCTTTTTTTTGTTTGATTTGTTGCAATTTAGTAGCATACAAATCAACATGAGTGTAAATGTTATCAAGTTTTCTCAAGCACGTATCATTGTTGAAAGCTTCACAAATCTCATTATTCAAAGCAGTTACTTTAGATGTCAAGTCATTTTCAGTAGGTTTACAATAATCTAAAATTAACTGAATATACTTGAAGCTAGCATCTAGGTTGATCTCCTGTCATTTCTTAAGTAAAATAGGATGGTGCTCACCGTAGGAGGGCATGCAAAGCACCCGCATGCCCCTAGGGATAAGCCGAAAGTGTCAACATGCCTCCATATGTTTACGCTGCCATATTAGCCGTTGCAATTTGAATAAATCATTCTCAAGTTGTTTAGATAGAGAATTTAAGCGTTCAAAATTATCAATATCATTGCTAGTATTTACCAAGGCAGGAACCTGCAAGTCCAGAGCCAATAAAGGGTTGCTGTTACAACTAATAATGTTCTTCCATTTGTTTGTAGTCAAGTTAGCCCTCGGGTCCAGATTATAGTCAAGTTCAATATTCACATCTGCCATTCCGTGTGGTAAAGCAGTAAAAGGACAAGCAAAAAATTCAAACAATAATAACTGCTTTTACCAAAAGAGACTGTTAGTCACAAAAGGAGGTGCGATAAACAAGAAAGTAACACGTCCAGTCCCAACACGGAAAAAAGCAACAAAATATAAAATTGCGATGAAAGCTTTAATGAAATGATGAGCGCTTTCGCGTATGTAACATACGCTTCTTCAGATCATAAAATCAAGTACAACTAGTCAAGTTTATACACAATAGTAAAAACTCATAATTACCCACATCAATTAATTAAGGTATATGCAATCAAGCTATTATTCAATTGATGCTACAGCAAGCATCCATTCCAAATAGTGACACATACGGAGGCATCTCAAACACCATAAATCAAAAGGAGAAAGTACAAAGTATCCAACATAGTACTCAGACGTATAAAATGTGTAAATGAAAAAATACATATAAATATATATGTGTATTCTTAGAAAATATATATTGTTCCAACAATATCCATATTTTTGAGGACATAATAAAATGAATATTTAGGAATATGGATTAGAAGTGACTGTTGTGGCAGCTAAAGATGTGGGAAGAAAACAGAAGATGATACAAAAATTGGGAAACTGGAAGCTTTGTTATATGGATAGGGATACTAAGATACAAGCAATTAAAATGTTTTTAGTCCCTTTAGTCTTATACACAGGTCAGGCATATTTTTATTAACCAGAAGAGAAGCTGTGGATAGCAATTAAAACAAAGAGCTGAACGATTTTATCTGGGAAGGGAAGGCGGCAAGAGTCAAGTGGGATAAGCTGATTCTTCTGACAGAACAAGATGTACTAGGATTACCCAATTTGAGGTTTTTTTTTTTTTTTTTTTTTTACACAGTGACACAGTTAGGGCTTTTACAGTTTTCTGCTTGTGCTATGAAAAATTCAAAGTGGAAAGGAGTGATGATGATATGGGGGGAGCTCAAGAAATAAGGAGAGATTGGGATTTTGGATGCAGACTTTTAAGGACGGCAAAACAATCACACAGAGTATTATATTCATAAAATAGCAGGGAGTGTTCTAAGAACTAAACCAACATGAAAATGGAGAAAAGAGATTCTATCGATAGGGTTGACTCTGGTTAAGGATACAAACAGGCAAGACGGCTGGAATTTATTGGAGAAAACTGGCAAAGGAACCAAGGTATTGGAAGCAAATAACTAGAAAGGGAAAGGTAATAGAATGAGAAGAGGCAAAGAATTTATTTGGACCGCAGTTTACAGACTGCCTTCCCCATCAAAGACTGATACCAGAGTATAGGCAAACAAAAAGAAACAGGGTGCTCTTAAATGAAAAACCAGCACTGGTAGAGTTTTAATAGAATCTAGAACAGAAGCCGCTGTTAACATGGAATAATAAATAGAGCATATGAAATATTGCATGACAACTATAAAAATCAAACAGAGGAGCTTAGAAAGGATTGGTAAGAGACTGGACAAACAATTCACAAAGAGACAATGGGGAATATCATGTGTATCTCCCAATTATGCAACAAAGTCTATAAGATTTAGTATCTTTGCCTTAAGTGTTTACATTGGTATTTTTATACCCAAGTATACTCCTAAGAATTTTTCCTCAGGTGTATAGCAAATGTTGGAGGTGTGATTGGCAGAAAAGATGTGGCTGGGAACATTTTTTGGGAGTGTAGTGTGCTGGCAGACTTTAGAGATTTCCTGCAGACTGCTCTGTGGGAGATGCTGGATGCATGGTTTGAATTGACTGGGGAGATTTTTTTGAACTATGATACAGAATCGGAAGTGCCTAGACATAATGAAGCCTTGCAGAATCCAATTATGGTGGCTGCCAAAAAAGCAATTTGTAGAAAATGGAAATCAAATTGTGTACACTTACCATAAATGTAGATGTTTGAGTGTATTCACGGTTGCAGTCCTCACATATGGGTTATCCGTCTCCCCGGTAGCCCGCAGTCGGCCCGAATACCAGAGTCCCTTGTATACAACGTCGGCTGCCGCCGGTTGTAAAACTGATGTCAGTACATCAGGTATAAAGGGTGGCAGCAGACGCTATTTCCTCAGTTTTTCTTGCCTTAACTGTCAGGAGCCCCCAAAAGAAGGCTAACCCAGGAAAGGTAGCACCCTGGACACATCATACAGAAATAAAAATCTATAGACTGTGCCTTAAGAAAAAAAAGGGGGGAATGGAGAGTGGGAAACCAGGACTGCAACAGTGAATACACTCTAACATCTACATTTATGGCAAGTGTAAACAACTGTACTAGGTTCTTTGTGTTTCACTGTTGCAGTCCTCGCATATGGGTCGATTTCCAAAGCCCAGTAAGAAGACAAAGGGGGGGAGGAAGGATCACAAATTAAGGGTTGGTAAGGAGGCCCTGCAAAACTGCAGAGGCAAAACCGGCCCTGGATTTAGAAAATAAGGGTAGATTGTAATGCTTTGTGAAAGTATGGATAGAAGACCAAGTAGCTGCTTCTAGAATGTCCTTAGTAGACACACCTCTCAGAAAGGCTGCAGAGGTATAGGCTGCTCTAGTAGAATGGGTCCTAATACCCAGAGGGGGAACCTTCTAATGCTGCAGGTAACAAAAGTGAATACAATGAGCAATCCATTTGGAGATGGTTTGTTTTGAAATAGCTTTACACTGAGCCCCAGGAGCAAAACTAACAAATAACTGTTCAGATTTTCAAAAGGAATTGGTCCTGTCTAGGTAAAATCTCAGCTGTCTATGCACATCAAGAGAGTGCAGAATCCTTTCCCCTTTATTTTGGGGATTGTTGAAAAATGCAGGCAGGTGAATAGACTGGTTAAGGGTTAAAATGGAAACTACCTTAGGCATAAATGAGGGACTGGTTCTAGGAGAAACCTGATCAGAGTGAAAAATAATGAAAGGTTCTACTGCCATTAAGGCTTGCAGCTCAGATACCCTTCTAGCTGAAGTAATAGCTAAATGGAAAGCGGTCTTCCAGGATAGAAACTTCAAATCTGCAGAGGCAGCTGGTTCAAAGGGAAACAGAGTAAGATTTTTTCCAGGACAAAATTAAGATCCCTAGCAGGAGTAGGAGCTCTTCAGTGAGGTCTAAGATTACTAACTCCCCTCAGGAACTGTTTCATCAAGAAGTGAGAAAAAATGGGTTGCTCAAAAGAACAATGAGCCGAAAATGCTGAAGCGTGAATTTTGATTGAACAAAAGGAAAGTCCACCATTATGCAATCCTGCTAGGTAGTCAAGAATGAGTGAAAGTGAAGGATGAGAAGAGTCTTCTCCTTTAGCTAGCTTCCAAGAGCAAAATCTCTTCCATTTATTTGCATAGGATTTTCTTGTGCTAGGCCTCCTGGCCTCATGAAGAAATTCAACCACCTGTTGCGAAAGATTTAGAGTATTAGCCAGGCAGTCAAATGCAGTGTAAGTAAAATAACGGCTCCGGTGCACAAATGAATAATCCACAAAGCTTTATTCCAAACAAAAAGTGAAGCGCTTTTCGAACTACCATGCCAGTTTGGTAGACTTCAGACAAATCAGCTTACTGTAGAGTGAAGCAGCTGGATGGAGAAGAATATACTTGGGTCATGGATTAGAGAACTGATTTGAAGATGAGGATGAAGGAACTTTTCCCCTCCCTGAACCAACAGATCTGGTACCAGGGGAAGATGCCAAGGCTGAGCCTGGGAAAGGCTGCGAAGGAGGGAATACCAATGCTGCCTGGGCCAATTTGGTGCCATCAGAATAGCCTGTGGTTTTTCGTCCCTTATCTTTAGCAGGACCCTGGGAAGAAGAGGAAGAGGAGGGAATGCATAAACAGAGATGCTTCCATGGGAAAGACAATGCATCCACCCTCCAAGCTTTGCTGTGAAACTCCCTGGTGTAGAAGGTTGGAAGGAGATGACTGGTGTGAGATTAGAAAGGATCCACTTGTGGGGTGCCCCAATGATGAGTGATGCGATGGAAAATGTCCTGTTCAGTTGCCACTCATGAGGACCCAGAACATGTCTGCTCAAATGATCCGCCAAGGAGTTTTGCCTCCCTGGAAAATACTGGGCTATTAGATGTAACAGCAAGGATGCTGCTATGGACCATAACCTCATGCTTTGTCTGCACAAGGGGTAAGAGCGAGTCCTCCCTTGCTTGTTGATGTACCACATGACTGTGGTATTGTCTGTCCTGATCAGCAGAGTCCCAGGGTAGAGTAGGTCCTTGAAAGCCAGCAATGCCTGCTGCACTGCCATAAATTCTTTTAAGTTTATGCGCAGATGTATCTGTTAGGTGTTCCAAGTCCCCTGTATGCCCCTGCCCTCTAGATGAGCCCCCCCATGCAACATCTGAGGCGTCTGTGGTGAGAGTCTGGCTGGCAGGCGGTGGGCAGAAAGGCAGACCCTTGTTCTGAGAACAGGTTGTCGCCCACCAGAGGAACTCCATTTGTAGACAGGGAATCAGGGGAAGAATCAAGTCTAAGTCCTGTGTGTGTTGACACCAAAGGTTCTTGAGGTACCATTGAAGTTCTCATATGCAGCCTTGCATATGGGATCATCAAAATACATTTAGCCATGAACCCCAGTGCTTGCAGGAATTGCCTTGCAGAGAGCTGGGTCATGCTTGCTAAGTTCATGAAGTAAGAGGAAAGATCTTCTTGCTTCTGTTGAAGGAGGAATACCATCTGAGTGGCTGTATTCAGACTTGCTCCCAGGAAAACAATCTCCCTTGAAGGAACCAACTTTGGCTTTTCGTTGAGAGTGTAACCCAAAGAGGTGAGAATGTTCTTCATGAAATCCAAATCTTTTTGTAGTTGTTCTGGGGAATTTGCTTGAATGAGACAGTCATCCAGGTAAGGATAAATGTGAATGTTTCTCTGCCTGCAAAAAGCAATAGCTGGAGCCAGGCACTTCGTAAAAACTCTGGGAGCAGTAGGTAAGCCAAAGGGCAATGCAGAGAATTGAAAGTGTTGCTCCCCAGCCCTGAAGTAAAGGAACAGCCTGTAACTCTCCCTTTATTGGGATGTGCAGATAAGCCTCCTTGAGATCCAAAGTTACCAGCCATGAATCCTTGCCCAGCATTGGTAGTAATTGTTGAAGGGTGAGCATCGTGAATTTGGGAATCACCAGAAAAGGTGTTTAGAATGGACAGATCCAAAATAGGGCACCAGGTGCCCCCTTTCTTGGGTACCAGAAAAAGCCTTTAATAAAAGCCTAGGCCTGCCTGATTTGCAGGAACTGGCTCTGTAGCCCCCACAGTCAGTAGTGAAGAAATTTGAGTTCCTACCTCTGCCTTGTGATTTTTGGGTATGCCTGGGAACCCTTGTAAAAGAGGGAAGGTGTGAAAGTAAAACTTATAACCTTGGTTTACTATACTGAGCACCCATTTGTCATCTGTGATGGTAGACCATACCTCTGCAAACCTGGCTAAACTTCCACCCCCAAAGGAAAAGTACAGTTTTGTACCTACCATAAATGTAGATGTTTGAGTGTTCACCCTGCTGCAGTCATCACACTTGGGTTATTCTGTCGTCAGGCGGTCCCGCAGTCGGCCAGATTTCCAAAGTCTTGGTCCAACGTCGGTTGCTGTCGCCTCAACCCTGACGTCAGTGCACCAGGGGTACATATACTGCAACCGATGCCATTTTCTTCAGTTTTTCTTGCCCCAGATGTCAGGTGCCCCCAAAAAGGTGATCCAAATTAGTACAAAATGGTGAGAACACTGTTCAAACATAAAATCCCTTCAGCTATAAGCAAATACATCAGTAAGGCATAGCAGAGATTTAGCTAGTAGATGACAGGGGTTGGAGGGAGGGTAACCTGGACTGCAGCAGGGTGAACACTCTAACATCTACATTTATGGTAGGTACAAAACTGTACTATGTTCATCGTGTTACCCTGCTGCAGTCATCACACTTGGGTTGAGTCCCAAAGCTAAGGTAGGGTGGAGGTATCATAGAGGGTTAGTGGAGGCAATGAGGCCCTGCAGGACTGCAGTGGCGAAGCCTGCCCTGGACTTAGAATAAAGAGGTAAGTGATAGTGTTTGGTGAAGGTGTGTACAGAACTCCAAGTTGCCGCTTCTAAAATTTCCTTGGTAGGAACCCCCCTGAGAAAGGCTGTAGAGGTAGCTGTTGCCCTGGTAGAGTGGGATCTAATGGTAGGGGGAACTGGTTTCCCATGATGGGTATAACAGAACCGTATGCAATGGCCTATCCATTTAGAAATGGTTTGTTTGGATATGGCCCTCCCTTGAGAAGCTGTAGCATAGGATAGAAATAGCTGGTCAGTTTTTCTGAAAGTCTTAGCTTTATCCAAGTAGTAACGAAGCTGTCTGTGAATGTCCAAGGAATGCAGGAGTCTATCACCTTTGTTCTGTGGATTGGGGAAGAAAGTGGGTAGGTGGATGGTTCGATTTAAAGCTACACTGGAAACCACCTTAGGCATGAAGGAAGGATTAGTTCGTAGAGAAACTCTGTCTTGATGAAAAATGAGGAAAGGTTCCACTGCCATAAGTGCCTGTAATTCTGAGAGTCTCCTGGCAGAAGTTATTGCCAGGAGCAGGGCAGTCTTCCAAGATAGGAACTGAAGGTCTGCAGAGAAAGCTGGTTCAAAGGGAGGTAGCGTTAGTTTTTCCAGAACAAAGTTGAGGTCCCATGTTGGAGTAGGAGCTCTTCTAGGTAGTCTAATGTTTTTTGCCCCTCTGAGGAACTGCCTTAGAAGAGGATTTGAAAATAAAGGTGGATTTGTGTCTTAGTGGGATGAAATAGCTGCAGCATGGATTTTAATTGAGGAAAAGGAAAGTCCTTTGTGCAACATCTCAGCTAAATACTGTAGAATGTGAGGCATATGAGGCTGAGTTGTGTCTTGGCCTTTAGCTTGGTTCCAAGCAGAAAACCTTTTTCATTTTCCCAAGTAAGCCTTCCTGGTGCTTGGCCTCCTGGCTTCCAGAATAACATCCAGTACTGCTTGTGAAAGAGGGGCTGGTTGGATGCTTAATTGATTTGCCATGCAGCCAGGTTTAAGGTTTTGAGCTGGCTGTGTAGAATCTGTTTGTTTTGCTGCGTGAGCAAATGAGGTATTTGAGGCAATATCCATGGTGGGCTGTGAGCCATATTCTTCAATAGCGGGTACCAGTGCTGGCGTGGCCAGTCTGGGGCTATGAGAATCAGTCGAGGTTTCTCCTTTTTGACCTTCAAAAGAACCTTTGTGAGAGGAGGTAATGGAGGAAAGGCATATGCTGTTAGGTTTTTCCAACTGAAGGAGACAGCGTCCACTTTCCAAGCTTGATGGTGGAATGTCCTTGTACAGAATTTTGTCAGTTGGTAGTTTTGAGGACTGGAAAACAGGTCTATATTTGGAAGGCTCCATTTTTGAGTTATCATTGTAAATATTTGTGGGTCTAGTTTCCACTCGTGGGGATCTTTGATGTTTCTGCTTAGGTCATCTGCCAATGTGTTTTTCTGTCCTGGCAGGAACTGAGCTTGTAACTGGACTTGGTAGGCCAGAGCTGTGTTCCATAAGATTATTGCTTGCCTGCAAATAGGGTAGGAATGTGTGCCCCCTTGTTTGTTTATGTACCACATTAGTGTGGTGTTGTCCGTCTTTATTGCAAGTTGTCCTGGCTGTAGTAGATCCTTGAAGGCTGTCAGAGCTTTCTGTACAGCTAGCATCTCTTTGATTTATGTGCAGTTTTCTTTGTTCTGCAGTCCATAGGCCTTGAATGCATTGCCCTGCCATGTGTGCCCCCCAGGCATAGTCTGAAGCATCTGTTGTGATAGTTTGCCTGGTTGGGGGCAAGGTGAAAGGCTGACCCTTGTTGAGGTGACATGCCTGTGCCCACCACAGAAATTCCTGTTGAAGGCAGGGAATGAGAGATATCACTGTGTCCAAGCTGTGGCTGTGTTGAGACCATATGCTTTTTAGGTACCATTAATTTCCTCATATGCAGTTTTGCAAATGGTATCAGAATGCAAGATGCTATGAAGCCCAAAGCCTGCAGAATTTTTCTTGCAGTAAATTGGGTCTTTGATGCCGTTGTCTTGAAATACCGAGTCAGTTGAAGTTGCTTGCCTGGTGTAAGATAAGCCTTCTGGGCCGTTGTGTCCAAGCTGGCACCCAGGAATGTCATTTTTTATGAGGGTACTAGTTTTGACTTCTTTTCGTTTACTGTGTACCCCAGACAATTTAGTAGATGCTTCACAAAAGCCAAATGATGTAAGAGACTGTCTTTTCTTTCTGCTTGGATGAGGCAGTCGTCCAGGTATGGATATATTTGAATTCCTCTTTGTCTGCAGTATGCAATTACTGGTGCCAGACATTTTGTGAAAACTCTGGGCACAGTAGGTAAGCCAAAGGGCAGTGCAGAGAATTGATAATGGGTTGAACCTGCAATGAAACGGAAGTATCTTCTGCAACTTTGTCTGATAGGGACATGCAGGTATGCCTCCTTGAGGTCCAACATTACCAGCCATGCTTCCTTGCCCAACATGGGAAGTAGCTGCTGTAGTGTTAGCATCTTAAATTTGGGGACTTGTAAGTGTTTAGAGTTGAAAGGTCCAGAATTGGTCTCCAAGCATTGTCCTTTCTGGGTACTAGAAAGAGCCTTGAGTAAAATCCTTGGCCTTGCTCTTGAGTTGGTACCCGCTGAATGGCTCTCATGGTCATGAGAGCAGTAATTTGTTTTTGAGCCTCTGCCCTTTGATTTTGTGGCAGGTTTGGTATTCCTCTTTTCATTGGTAAGGTGTGAAAGTGGAATCTGTATCCTCGTAAAATTATGTCCAGGACCCATTTGTCCTTTGTGATCATGTGCCAGCTGTCTGCAAATAGTGCTAGTTTTCCCCCTAAGGGGGCTGACAAAAGAGCTTTGTTTGGCCAGCTGAGGTGCAAGTCATTGAGTTTGCCTTCTGGTGGATTGAGACCTGTCTTCTTCCTCCCTTCTGGGTTGTAGTGCCCCATTGGCAAGGTTTATACTGGGCTTGTGGTTGTCCTCTGCCCCTTGGTCACCTGTATTTACCCCTCTGAGGTCTGTCAGTGGCTGGAAAGGACCAATTTTTTGTTGGTCAGTTTCTGCTGAATCGAGGGGGTTGTACTTGTAGGAAATCTTTGACTGTCTGCATTGATTTCGCCTTATCTTCCATTTTCTTTAAAACTTCTTCTGCTTTAACTCCAAAAAGAACATCCTGCTGTAAGGCAGCATCTAGTAGTTTTGCTTTAACATGATCAGGCAGACTTTGTTCCTTTAACCAGGCATGTCTATGTATAACTGATCCAGTGACAGCTGCTCTGCAGGAGGCCTCTAAAGAATCAAACCCACATTGTAAGGTATGTTTGCCCACCTGCTCGGTGGCGTGCAACAAATCCTGTACTACTTTCAATTCAGATTGTTGAGGGAGGGAGGTTATCTTTTGTTTTAACTGAGAAATCAGAAATTGCTGATACTATATGAAATTGACAATTTAGTGCTCTCATAGCTAATGTGGCTGAGGTGTAAACCTTTTTCCCTCACCTGTCTAGTGCTCTAGAATCCCTTTCAGAAGGTACTGGGTTTTTAGCTATGGAAGCCTTAGCCCCCTTGGGACCCTGGGAGATAGTCTCTGGGTCAGCTACTGGGCTTTTGTAAAGAAATTTGTGGGAATCAGGAACTCTGTAGTATCGGTCAGGCTTGGCCGGAGCAGGAGGTAGAGAGTCTGGGTTGAAACTGGATTCTAAATAGACATCATCCACAATGTCCAAAACAGGAGGGATGGCTAGAGGCCTGTGTTGGGGGAGTAAGAGAAACTCTCTGAGCCTTTTCTTGGAATCAGAGTAATCCTGACCTTCCCAGTGAAAATGTTCCCTCATAGTGTGTAAAGTTTCCCCAAAAGAGTAGTCTTCAGGAGGAGAAGCTGAGGGAACAGAATCCTCAGAATCAGAATCTTCATAAGGAGAGAAGGAATAATCTTGGTCCTCAGAGGAATCCGAAGAAATAGACAGTTGCTCAGAGGAAGCAGAATCTTCCTCTTGTCTAGGTCTTTTGTCAGGAGGCTGAGAACCCCTGATAAGAGAAATCAAATCTTCAGCCATTTTGAGCATCTGTTTCTTAAGCATAGGGCCTTGAACAGGAGACTGAAGTGTAGTCTTTTTTGATTTAGAAGGAGTCTTCGACTTGGAAATAGTCTTTTTTGATTTAGAAGGAGTCTTCGACTTGGAAAACGTTTTGACTGTAAGAGTCGTCGGTCCGAATACACCTTCAGAAACCGATGGCGTTTCTGAAGCACCGACGTCCTTGGAAGGTAAATCATCGGAAGGGCCTGAAGTAAAAGGCTGCGTCGGCCTAGTACATTCCGTCAAAATAGCAGTAGCGGTCTCGGGTTCCAGAACTGCGGTAGTCAGGGGCTGCATCGGAGCCTCAGTGATAACCGGAGACCGGATCAACCGAGGCCTCGGAATCGGGCGTAGGCCTGGGCTGTCGGTCCTTGTCCCTGCGCTTTTTGTGCACGCCGGTAGTCGGTAGCTAAATTAGTTAGTTAAATTTTCTACCAAAAAAGTGTCGTGCGAAATCAAATAGTCTTTTAATAGTACGCTTATTAAACCTAGCACAAAAACGACAAGAAGTGACGTCGTGATCAGGGTCTAGGCAAGGTATACAATAAAAATGAAAATCCTTATGAGGTATTTGCTTCCCACAAGAAATACAATGGTTAATTTTTTCTGACATCGGTCTGAGGCAAGAAAAGTTTCCCCAACGGGGTACTTAGCTTTATAGAAGACTTCGGTCTGAAATTCGAATTCGACAATCTCAGGAGTCGGCCGACCGGCACTTGCGAACTGCTTCTGCTTCGGGCACCGCGCGGCAAGAAAGACTGAAGAAAATGGCGTCGGTTGCAGTATATGTACCCCTGGCGCACTGACGTCAGGGATGAGGCGACAGCAACAGATGTCGGACCAAGACTTTGGAAATCCAGCAGACTGTGGGACCGCTTGACGACAGGATAACCCAAGTGTGATGACTGCAGCAGGGTAACACGATGAACATCCCAGGGTCCACAGAGGTAGGCACAAGAAGGCCAGAGTCATTGAGAATGTTTGCTTTTGAAAGCTGGCTTAGAACTCCCCGATTTAGCAGGAGAATGCCACTGTTTAGCCCTTTGAGGGGCAGAAGCCTGCCCTCTGGAAAACCTGAAACCCCCAGACCTAGAGCAACCCTGTTTGCCAGGATCAGGGAAAGACCAATTCTTGGAAGGATAATGTCTACTGAACCAAAGAGGCTGAACATGAAAGAAATCTTTTACAGCTTAAATAGATTTTGCCTTATCCTCCAACTTCTTCAATACCTCCTCAGCCTTATTACCAAAAAGATTGTCCTTATGCAAAGGAACATCCAGCAATTTAGATTTAACTGGTTCAGAAAGAGGCAGCTCCCCAAGTCGAGCATGCCTTCTAATTACAGAACCAGTGGCTGCTGCTCTGAAGGAAATTTCCAAAGTGTCAAAACCACAATGAAGTGAATGCTTATTAAAGTGGCAGAATTCAGTAAGCCTAGTAAATCTTTGTTCTCAGTCATGGAAGGAATATCTTTAAGTTTAGCCTTAATAGCCTCCAAAGTATGCTGCTGATACTTAAGCATGTGAAAAAGACATGGCTCCAATAGCAAGAGTTGCAGAGGTATAGACTTTTTTTTAGCTCACCTGTCCAAGACCCTAGATTCCTTATCAGAAACCACAGGGTTTTAGCAATAGTAGCCTTAACAACCTTGGGGCCTTGAGAAATAATTTCTGGATTAGCAGTAGGGTTTTTAAAAAGGAATTGATGGGAATCAGGAACCCTGTAATACCTATCCAGTTTTCTGGGGGCAGGTGGAACAGAATTAGGAGTTAAAGAATTTTCCATGAAAACATCATCCACAACTTCCAAAACCGAAGGTATAGCCAGAGGCTTATGCTGCCGTAAATCTAAAAATCCCCAGATTCTTTTCTTAGATTGTGGAAAATCCTGACATAACCATTTGAAATGCTCCCTAAGAGTATTCAAAGTATCCCCAAAGGAAAAATCGTCTGGAGGGAAGGCAGAAGGGATAAAGCATCAGAATCCTCAAAGCCAGAAAAAAGCTGAGAATTTCCTTCTTCAACAGCAGACATACTGGGAATTTCAAAATCTGGGAGGCAGACAAAACATCAGGAGATCATTCCCTAGCCCACTCTGAAGGGGGGGTGAGAGCCCCTAATCAGGGAAAGATCACCAGCCATCTTTGCCAACTGGGACTGAGGTACAGGAGGGGAGGCCGATGCCTGTTGTGAGTAGGTTTGCGGCTGGAAGATTTACTAGCAATCCAGAGGGACTCGGGAGGCCTAGCAACTGCAGAAGTCTGAACTAAGGTAGTCGGTCTGGTTCTGGTCTCATGTCGAAAAGAAGGAGTCAGAAGCCAGTGCCTGCAAAGCGGCTCCGGACCTATCTGAGGCGGCGACAGGCAGAGGATCTGAAGACGAAAAAGCAGCCTGCGGCATGGAGGACTCTGTAAAGGTCTCGGCAGAGGCCTGCGGCTGAAAAGCTGCAGACTGCAGGGGCTGCGAAAGCACCTCACTGACTACCGCTGTGCTGATGACCAATTTCACCAGTGTGTCATCAGAAGATTTAAACCTAGGCCTGTCGCGGTCCTTACCTTTGTGTTTCCTAGGTATATCCTAAGTCGAGAGACCAGAAGACATCATACCAACCAACTTAGGCCAGACTCCGAAATGCTTATACCAAATCTTAGTTCTACAACATATGGTACACGGGTTAAAGGAAGCACAGAGATCACAGTTAGGGACGTCGTGCTCAAGACCCAAACAAGTTATACAATAGGAATGGAAATCATGGTGCGGAATCTGTTTTCCACAGACAAGACTGTTATTAACTTTATCTGACATTCGTTAAACCAAGAAAAGAGGATCCCCAACGGGGTACTTATCTGAAGGCGTCTTCAACTTGGTAGTCGGAAAGTGAAACTAAGGTAAACGGCCGACCGGCACTAGTGCGAATTGCATCTGCTTCGGGCTCCACGGCAAGAAAGACTGAGGAAATGGTGTCGACTGCCACCCTTTATACCGGACATACTGACATCAGTTTTACAACTGGCGGCAGCTGACATCATATACCACGGACTCTGGTATTCGGGCCGACTGAGGGCTACTGGGGAGCCGGGATAACCCATATGTGAGGACTGCAACAGTGAAACACGAAGAACATCAATATACGCAGAGAAGGAATGAGGTTTAAGAGGCAGGATTTGAATTAGCCATATGATGGTTATGACAATGACTGGCTAGATTATAAGTGATGTATAATGTTTGCAACTACAGTTGTTTCAATGGTGCCTGTGATGTATAATGTTTGCAGCTAAAGTGGTGTCAATATTGTTTGTTTTTCATTTATATAAATTTAAGACAATGTCATACATGATGATTTAATAAAGATGTTTATTGGGGAAAAAAGGTAGGCTATGTACTCTGCAGCATGTTTAAGGTATTCTGTTAAGAGATTAACGTCTGAGATAGTACAGGATTTTCATTTTTTTTAACAGTAAATTCTTTAAGGTGGAAGTGGAGACTGGGTTTAGGGTGAAGTTTAGTCTTTCTGCATAAGCTAGAGAATTTATTAGCAGTGTTGGGGTGGGGAGTCTAATAAGTAGGTTTTTTTTAGTGTCACAGGATGGCTCGGAGTGGGGGCAATCTAGAGAGGATGACTTTCAGGATATGTCATCAATGAAAGATTTCTTAAAAGATGGTTGCAGTTTGGAGAGGGAGAATGTCTGGTGATGAACTGGGGTCTTTTTTTATTACATGTGTGTAGGAGTGAGCTAACAAATGACCAGAATTTTTGTGAATTGTGCTTATCCTGGTTTTGGAGGTGAAGACAATATATTTTGTCTATGCTGACTTTTTTCACCTGGTTACGAAGTCTTCTGTAAGATACGCTACATTGGTCTGTTTTATACTCTTGCCATGGTTTCCATGCTTTGCTTCTGTCCATCAGATTTGACATTTTGGAAAGCCATGGAGGATTCATTTTTACTCTTGTTAAGAACTAGGACTTAGCTAATAAGGATATTTAGGAATAATTATTAAAATGGTGGACAACTTCACCTAAAGGGAGTGTTTTTAGCTTAGAACATTTTATGGTTTTCAAAATGTTATTGACAGACGCTTGGTCGTGCAGGAGTTAAATTGATATTGTGGTTTCCTGCCTCATGTGAAACAGTTCTATGGTTGTAGGCAGGAAGTTGATTGCAGAGTGATGGCTGGAATATATTTGGTGGGATTGGACACGTACTACAATTAATTATGCTACCCTTGCTGTTGATTTTGTCTGACCTGGCTGAGGTATTCACGAGATGTGATAATCTGGACAGGTTTATGCTAAATGATGGGCAGTATATAGTTAGGTCATGCCATGTAATACTTCCATCTCCAAGCACTATTAATTACTTGGGGATTGTGTTAGAAAGCCAAAAGAGTACATCTTCAGATATGGGTACGGTGTTGTCTGGTGTTATGTATACTGCTGTGAAACAGTTTTTTTTATTTTTTATTTTATTTTTTTAAGTTTAATTATTATTTTGAGTTGTGGAATTCTGGAATGCAGTTGGTGTACTGGCTGACAATATGGGAGTTTAAGTACAGGAGAACTACCCCTCCTCCTTTCTGTTTTGGTCAACTAAAGAGATTTTATAACTTAGGAAGGTCAGTTAGGTGTGTGACAATAGGAGATACTGCAGCCATGCATGGCGAAGTAGGGCAATGGATGTATGACTTGCTAGCACAGCTACCTGGAATTTTGTAAATAATCATGTCATCTGTATATCAAACAGATTTGTACAGATGCTTGTGCTGAAAATGTATTTGTGAGGTTTACTTGTGTTAAAATGAATCAACAGTGCACCCTACTGGAATGAAAACAAATGTACATGTATTATTTTAACTGAATAAAATGCATATGTTTTAAAAGTGGATACTTGGACAGCAGAGGTTAACCAGCTAGTTTACTTTGAGAAAAATAAGTGAAATGTTAAACCATTAAAACGGCACCCCACAGTGCTGAATAGGACCAGAGACAGTGGGTCTGGAAGAGACCTTTGTTCATTAGCTCAGTAAAAACCACAGAAGCCCCAGGCACTGCCTTCAACATTTGTGTGTATTGTATTCATCTATGCTAAATTCTTGTCTCAGCTATAATGGGGATACAGTGAGAAACTACTGTCAGGTGACCAGATGAGGTCATTCTGCAAATCATCTTGGATAATATATTTTACAGGGAGTACCGATTACTCTGTTTTGTGGAACTTGACTAGGACTGCTCATGTATTTCATTGTGTCTTGCTCTATCAAGTAAGCTATTAGGAAATAGTAATTCTCCCAGATTCAGTCAAGAATATAGTTAAGCTTATTATACAGATTGTTTTTCTTTAGTTGTACGAGTCTGTCCAGCAATGTTATTTTTCAATATTGCCTGTGATTTGAACTCTGTGGTCTCCTGTAAATATATATTTAGGTTTTTTTTTTTTTTTATTTAATACTAAATATATTTAAACTTTTCATTGTGGCTGGTCATTTATAGAAAATATTTAAGCTTTGAGAGTATTTGCACATATTTATTTGGTGATAACTCTGGCCACTCCTGAAAGCCTAGCTATTTGGTCAACATTACCATTTGTATTAACTTCAATCAGCATTAACGGATGCCCTTTTAACAGCTTTACAGTAACTGACTGGTGGCAGTGATTCTACCTTATAGTCTGGGCAAAGCGGGTAGCCAGCCTTTCCCAGGTGTGTGAAAAAAAAAATCTCAATGTTTGTGTCAGCTACTTTGGGCAGGGACATGAAGCATTGATTTCACAGTACCATTGGGGAATTTTACTGGGGACCTGGGGAGAGGCAGAGACACCCAGACCCTGGGCTGAGTATGTGCCCTCTGTGATCTTAAGAGAAACTGTGCCTGATGGAGAAAGGTCTGTGTCTGGAAATACTGAGTGTATCTATTTGTTTTCCAAGTGCACATCACTCTCCAGTGTCAGTGGTGAGGATTCATGCTCCTTGATTACTAGTCCAGAGTGGGGATGTCACATATTGGTGAGCAGTGGTGGGATATTAATTGAACTCCTGTAGCCTGTAAGCAGTTGTCACAAAAAAGGTGTACTCTCAAGCAGCCACAAAGTAGACACTCAGACTTTCATATCACAATAGTTTTATTTACTTTTTGTTAGCTTAGTCAGTCAGGGAAAGCAGGCAAGGATGTCAGCAGAGGATTACTGCAAGCTGACAAGGAACCAGTTGGCTGAGATGTGCCAAGTCAAAGGGCTGGTGCATGCCAACCTGACTAAAAGGGAAATTATTGCAACCTTAAATCACAGCTGCAGCACAGACCAGCAACCAGGAAGACAACCAGTCTGGCATTGGGGATGTACAGCCCTCGGAAACAGAACGGTTCAACTTTTCCTCAGAGGACTTAAAAATACATCTGAAATTAAAGAGACTGAACTGGAGGCCAAATGTTTGGAACTAGACTCAAGAAACTGCAGTGTTTGGAGGCCGAAGAAAATGAGAGAATGCTGCGTTTGGAGTCTAAAGAAAAAGAGAAGCAGCATTAACATGACTGGGAGATGCTGACTCTTCACCAGGTTCATGGAGGTACTGAGGAAGGGAAAAACTGAATCCCAGAAGCAATAAAGGTCAGTAAATTTCTGCCATAATTTACAGACAATGATAATTTTGATAGTTTTATTCATGTATTTGAAAGGATATATAAACAGCATAATGTTGACCAAGGGCTCTGGATACAGTTCCTGACCCTCTTACTCCATGTTAAAATGGTAACTGCTGTTTCTAAATTGTCTGACACGGACTGCTTCAATTATGACACATTTATAAAATGTTTATTGGAATGTTTTAAGTCAACACCTGAAGCTTACAGAAAAAAGTTTTGTGAGTATAGATACAAGGCAGATGAAAGTGTATGTGATTATATTGCTGAGTTAAGCACTTATTAAAATAGGTGGGTTTGTCTGCGTCAGGTCACAACTTCTCAAGGACCAGCAGACCTTTTGGTGATGGAACAACCCTTTAGTACTTTGAGGACACGAGAATCTGGTTGGCAGACAGGGAATGCAACTCTGCAGTTAAGCTGGGGAAAAAGGGGATCTTTACTTGGCAAGCAGGGCATCATTGCACAGAAAGGGATATACAGTGCTGCACATGGATATAAGGGAACCCATGGGGGGGGGGCAGCCTAAACAGCCTCAACAGAGTCTCCCAGTAACACGGGAAGCCACCAGTTCAGTTACATGGCCAGGATCAAGGGTTAAATGTTTTAAACGTAATCAGTGGGGCCATGTATCATACAGATACCCACGGAGGCAACATGTGGAACAAAAAGTGGGGGAGTGAGCAAGTGGGAACAGAATGCCAGTGGCAAGTTGTCTGGAGACAACGGTATCAAACTACCACCAGAGTTTGTACCCTATCTTGGTGGATGGAAAACAGGCCACTGTCAAGAGAAACAGCCTCTGACATAACCATTGTGAAGCCTGCAGTGGTTAAAGAGGAGCAGTACTTGCTTCGGCAGTCCATTCCAGTCAGAGCTTTAGGAGGAATCACATTCCAAAAGTTCACCTTGTGTTTGAGGATATCACTGCAGATAACTTGATGGGGAATAATTTTGATAATGCAGTACCTTGTGTGTATGCAGAGACAGGCATGTGGGTCTGGTGACTCAAACTGATCACCACTCTGAAGCTAGGACTGGTGATGTAGCTAATTCAGGGAGGGAGCTACCCTGTAGCAGTTAGCCTTAAGATGAACCATAGCTCCTGGTAGGTACTGATGTTACCTTGGACAGGGTGACTGAAAGGACAGATGTGAGTGGTAGTACCCAGGCTGTCAGTGAGGCACCAATGTCAGAAGATACAAGACTTATTGTGGAAGGGGAGGTGGGAAAAGTCACACAGATACAGATGAGACAAACTCAGCTCTTGGACCCTATGCTACAAGGCTTAAGGGAGGTAGCTAGGGAGTAGCCAGATTCTCAAGGAAAAGGGGGAGTCTGTATACTGGAACAAAGCGTTACTGTATAGAGAGTGGACCCCTGAGGGAGGGCTACAAGGTGAGATAATACAACAGTTGGTAGTGCCCAGAGCCTACCATCTAGGTAGTTCTGAGGAAGCCTGGGATTGAACCCAGGAGAAAGCGCTTAACATTATTTTTCTCTTCGTTGGTTGGAGTGTTCCAGTTTTTTTAGTCGTGTGGAATAAATTGCCTCGTATTTTTACTTGGTTGCCTCATTTTTGTGATCCTCTAAGGCACGGACCTACCTTCAGAGATTGACCATTGGTGTTCCTGTGTTTCTTTGTTGTTTGCTTTTTGTGACTTATTGATCAGAGGACAGTAAACAAATTAGGCAGCAGTCTCAGTGAGGGTACACTGAAAATGTTTCACCTCCTTTTCTTCCAGGATTAAAAGAATGACAGCAAGAGACACTGACAGAAAAAAGAATGTTGTGTCTTTTGGCTTTTCCCGGCTAGGGGTCGCCACAGCGGAACTCCGGTCCGCTAATGATTGGTAGTTGATTTTTACATGCCAAGTTACCAGCCCTGACGCACAACCTTCAACGAAGGTAGGCCCATTCACGCATGTTTCCACGCAGAAGACGCTTTGGCTGAGAATCGAACCGAACAGCGTTTTACTGTGAAGCAACAATGCTACCGCAGCACCACCACCGCGGGTATGGACAGAAAAAAGAATACCATCAAGAAATAAGGGCTTCTAGGTGCAGTGGTTAGCATTACCGCCTCACAGCAAGAGGTTCTCCGGTTCGATCCTCAGCTGGAGTGCCTTCTGTGCGGAGTCTGCATGTCCTCCCTGTGGTCGTGTGGGTTTCCTCCGGGTGCTCTGGTTTCCTCCCACATCCCAAAGACATGCAGTAGGTGGATCAGACACTCTAAATTGGCCCTAGGTGCGAGTGCGTGTGCCTTCTCTGGAAGGCTGGGCGCCTGGCTGGCAACTCAACACTGTAAAACTCTACTGCCAATTATGAGCGGACAGGTGATCCGCTGTGGCGACCCCTAACCGGGAAAAGCCGAAAGAAGAAGTGAGGCATCCGTGACTCTTACCTTCTACAGTTCACTCTCATACTGCAAAACAGAGGATCAGGAAGTAATTCTCACATATTAATTATGACATCTGCATGGATGCACACAAATATGAATAATGCATTCTGGCACAGAAGAGGGCCTAGGTGAATGCCTGCGGGTTCACTATGCTTAAAAAAAAAAAAAAAAAAAAAAACTCCATCCTGAAATTAGTCAGAATATTTGGACTAACCTATTCTGACCACAAACATACTTGGATAAAGTAGGCCTGCAGCAAGCTGTTCTGCAATACCATTAGTCCAGCAAAGTTAGTAGCCCATCTGAGAAGGATTAACTGGCTGCAGCAAAATAGTAGGTTTGGTAAACTAGTTAAGTGGCTTACCTGCTGCATTAATAAGGGATGCCTCAGCATTTGCATGTAAGTGCAGTGTGACCACGTGATACGACACAGACTGGCTAATAGGCAGGAACATAGATATTCTGCTGCCCTAACCACCATATCAGTGATGAAGTGGAATATAGCAGGACAGCTGCTGCCTAGGCTCCAGTCTAAAGTAAAAAGGGCATAGAGGAAAAAAAATCAGGGTCTTGACTTGTACTGGCAGGCTTACCTTAACTGAAAAGGAAGAAGAAAATGGGAATTAGCATAAACTGGAGAGCAGGTTCAAGGTGTGCTGTCAGAAGTCAAGACGGCAGGGATCTTAAAGTAGAACCAAACCTGCAAAACCCTACAATGCTGTGGAACACCGGCAGGGGATAACTATTCTAGCTCCATTGTGACCAAAAGTACTACAAAATAACTACTTAAAGAAAGTAAAGAACTTTTACTCTTTTATTGTTAAAAAAAAATAAAGAAAAATAAAATTAAACATGCAATAATCCTGTTGTACATGGATGGAATGGATATTGAGCTCTATGGCAAGTGTAGGTTTCCTGTGGTGTGTTGTAAAAAAATGCTGCAAAACCCTTTCATTTTATTCATCTGTTCATCATTAAACATTTACTTTAATCTGGACTTTTTACACACATCTGCAGGAATCACATTATACATTTTGGATAAAAAGTGTTTCTTTTATACAATTAAGATGTTGGCTGCTCATTAGTGAACTTGCATGAGCCATTTTCCAAATCTGTTTTAACACAAACCACAAAACAGCACTTTTAGAGAGACTGTATAAGGGAACAGAACAGTTTCTGACTAAAAGCTGAAATGAAAACATGACCTAAATACCTGCATTTAAAATACCACCTTTAAAATGATTCTACCAAGCTTTCCACTTAAAAAGGTTCTGTGCAAGAATGAAAACTTATTTACAAATGTTTTCCAGTCCCTGACAAACTCTCCTCTGTGTGTTTTTCCTGTGACAACTAGCAACAGCCAGCTAAGTAAAATGTTTTTATAACTCAATGGATGAACATCGTGTACTGTGAAGCTTAGAGTACCACATTAATAATTGATGTCTTTCTACTGTTAAGGCCCATATTCCCCATGCATAATTCAGAAGCATGGTAAATCCACACAGGAAAGACAATTTCCCCTGAAAACAGTGTATGCAAGGGGTCCGTACAAAATATCCAGAGTACAAAACAGCTGAAACTGGGTGAAAGGGAATATCTTCTTAATCGGCGAAAACTTGTGTCAAATAATACATAATGTATTTCCAAGACTGACCTCAAAAGTGAACCTCTTATGCTTACGAGGACACAACAGGCTTCAAAAAAAGTAAAGGGTGCGTTCAGATTGTCAGCAGAAGACTACAACACTTGAAATAAATAAGAATCTCTCATCTGTACATAAAATGTGAAACTAAAGTAATTCACTGAAGTCAATGGGATGAAAGCAAAATGATCCCCACTTTATAATTTCAATATGCAACTGTGTAAATATATATAACAGTTTTACAGTTTAGGTATTCTTGTGTTAAGGTCTTGGTTTCCACATCAGCAAGAAACACGGACTCCATCACGGAAACAGAAATTACTTCAGGACCTATCTAGTGGTCAAGTTCCATCCTAAATGAAGGTGCAGTATGTGCCTTATCTTCAATGGTAATTTGCTCAGAGACCGAGATAGTATCAAATAAACTAGTTCACCATGAGGTGTTGGGCGAGGGGTTAAAATTATTCCCTCTAATGCTGTTGGGCAGCCGTGGTGGTGCAGCGTTTACCAATGCTGCCTCACAGCAAGAGGTTCTCCAGTTTGATCCTGGCTGGGGTGCCTTCTGTGCAGAGTCTGCATGTCCTCCCTGTGGTCACGTGGGTTTCCTCCTGGTGCTCCGGTTTCCTCCCACATCCCAAAGACATGCTGTAGGTGGATTGGATACTCTAAATTGGCCCTAGGTGTGTGTGTGTGTGTGTGTGTGTGTGTGTGTGTGTGTGTGTGTGTGTGTGTGTGTGTGTGTGTGTGCCTTCAGTGGAAGGTTGGGCGCCAGGCTGGCATCTCGACACTGTAAAACTCCACTGCCAATCACGAGCGGACAGGTGATCCGCTGTGGCGACCCCTAACCAGGAAAGGTCGAAAGAAGAAGAAGCTGTTGCAATTATTGTGCAGTTCAAGCCACACCAAGGACTTTGATCACAGTATCTTTAAGAGTCATATACGCTAAACATAACCTACCTGTAATGTAGCTGTAAAACTCCTGAGTGCAGGTCAATATAGCTTAAGCAGTCTGTATAACTCATACAAACATAGTATAACTCATGCAAGCATAACTGTGCTAAATGCAGCAGGGCACAGGATATAGGTGTCTCTCATCACCCTAAGCTCGAACCTTTTGGCACCATCCAGAGCTCATTAAACCCCCAAACTAATCAAAGCCTGGTAATCAACACCATATCTATGCTCAACACAGGCAAATGGGGGAGAGGTGTTAAATATAAGACACATACTCCATTAATAATTACCACTACATAAATCGGCACTCCTAGAAGCAATCTAGAGTTAAAAAAACTAACAAAAAAACTGTTTAAAGTAATGAAATGAAATGAAATAAAAAATAAAAATAAAAAAAAAACTGTCCTGCAACATTTTAACCTCAGGACTGTACTGAAAACGAAAACCATCCAAGAGACAGCCTACTCAAAAACTTCAGCAAATCCCAGTGAGATGGATGAAAAAAGTTATTCAAGTCTTTAAAAATGGATTAAATGTAATGTATGGAGATCTACACTGCATGACACTAAATACCTGGTACTGCAAGCAGGACCAAGTTCATGGAAATGATGGATGGCTGTAGTCTCAAGCCACTGAAAAGTGAATTTTAGTTGCTTTACTTTTTTAATTTACTAAATTTCCCAGTTGTCTTGCTTTGTTTTCTGGAGCACTAAAAGTACAGTTTTGTACCTACCATAAATGTAGATGTTCGAAGATCCACATTGCTGCAGTCCTTACATATGGGTAGTCCGCTGTCCTCGGTCGGCCAGAATACCGAAGTATTACTCTGACGTCGGTCATGGGCGCTCAGATCTGACATCAGAGCGTCAGGGTATAAAAGCGCATGGCCGACGTCATATCCTCAGTCTTTTCTTGCCCCAGATGTCAGAAGACCCTAAAAAGAAAGGCCACAGCCAAAAATAGAATACTTCCCAAAAGGCATGTACAAATAACAGCTACCACCCAAACCACACAACCATTCCAAACTACAGAGGGGAAGGAGGGAGGGTAAATTGGACTGCAGCAATGTGGATCTTCGAACATCTACATTTATGGTAGGTACAAAACTGTACTATGTTCTTCATCTCACATTGCTGCAGTCCTTACATATGGGTAGAATCCCAAAGCAGAGGTAAAGGGAGGCTGGCAAAATCATAAAGCATTGGGAGCTGCCAAAATGCCCTGTAAGATTGCAGTGGCAAATCCAGCCCTAGATTTGGAATAAAGAGGAAGGTGGTAATGTTTAGAAAAAGTATGCACTGAACTCCAAGTAGCTGCTTCCAAAATATCTTTAGTAGCTACTCCCTTAAAAAGCTGTAGAAGTGGCAGTAGCCCTAGTGGAGTGAGGTCTGATTCCAGCCGGAATCTCCTTACCATGATGAGAATAACAAAAAGCAATACAAAATCCAATCCACTTAGAAATAGTTTGTTTTGAAACAGGTTTCCCCTGAGAACCTAAAGCAAAAGAAACAAACAACTGCTGAGACTGTCTGAGCCCTTTAGTCCTGCTCAAATAATAACGCAACTGCCTGTGAATATCCAACGTGTGCAAAATTTTCTCCCCTTTATTTTGGGGATCTGCATAAAAAGTGGACAAATGAATTGATTGGTTCAAGGCCACATTTGAAACCACTTTAGGCATAAAAGAAGGATTAGTACGCAGAGATACCCTATCCTTATGAAAAATTAGGAAAGGTTCAACTGCCATAAGAGCCTGTAATTCAGAAACCCTTCTAGCAGACGTAATGGCCAACAAAAAAGCAGTCTTCCAAGACAAAAACTTTAACTCAGCAGAAGCTGCAGGTTCAAAAGGAAGTAAAGTAAGTTTTTCCAACACAAAATTGAGATCCCAGGCAGGAATAGGAGCTCTACGTGGGGGTCTTATGTTCTTTGCCCCTCTAAGAAATTGCTTAAACAAAAGGATGAGAGAATAATGGAGGGTCACAGTCATAGTGAGCAGAAATGGCTGCAGCATGAACTTTTATAGAGGAGAAAGACAAACCCTTGTCTAATAATTCTGTAAGATATTGAAGAGAAACACTTAAATCAGGCCTGGAAACATCAAAGCTCTTTTGATTTGCTCCAAATTAAAAATCTCCTCCATTTATCAGCATAAACTTTCCTTGTACTAGGCCTTCTGGCCTCCAAAATAACATTCAAAACTTGTTGTGGAAGCTGCGACCCTCCAGGTTCTAGAACCGAATATGCCAGGCTGTTAGATGCAGGGACTGAATCATGACATTGAGGAAATGATTGCCCTCCTGAGACAAAAGGTGCGGAATCGAAGGCAAAGGCCATGGAGGCTCCCGTACTAAACTCCTCAGCAGAGGGTACTAGTGCTGTCGAGGCCAATCTGGAGCTATTAGAATCATGGAGGGCTTGTCTTGTCTGACCTTCAAGAGTACCTTGGGGAGGAGAGGCAGAGGCGGAAAGGCATAGGCGTGAAGATTGCTCCAACTGAATGATAGAGCATCCACTTTCCAAGCTGTGGGATGAAACATTTTTGTGCAAAACTTTGGCAACTGGAAATTTAGTGGAGAAGCGAACAGATCTATGTCTGGAGTTCCCCATATCACTGTCAATTTTCGAAATACATGAGGATCCAATTTCCACTCATGGGGATCCACTATCTGTCTGCTCAAAACATCTGCTAAGGAGTTCTGTGCTCCTGGTAGAAACCTTGCCTGAAGATTGAGGTGTAAACTGAGAGCAGTCTCCCACAAAATCATTGCTTGCCTGCAAAGAGGGTACGAATGGGTTCCCCCTTGCTTGTTGATGTACCACATGGCAGTTGTGTTGTCTGCTAGAATCAACACTTGCCCTGGGCGAAGTAAATCCTTGAAAGCCATCAATGCAAATTGGACTGCTAACATCTCCTTCAAGTTGATATGTAAATGTTGAAGTCTGGCAGGCCACGTGTCTTGAACCCATTTTCCATTGAGGTGTGCTCCCCAAGCCTTGTCCGAGGCATCTGTCGTTAAAATCTGACTCGCCTCCGGTCGGGTCACAGAGAGTCCCTTGTTTAGGTGACATTCCTGAGCCCACCACAAAAATTCCTTTTGAATGCAAGGTATTATTTGAATGACAGTGTCCAGATCTTGGCAGTGTTGTGTCCATACATTTTTGAGATACCACTGTAGCTTCCTCATATGCAGTTTGGCATTGGGAAGCACCAGAATACAAGATGCCATGAACCCCAAGGCTTGAAGGACTGTCCTTGCAGTCAGCCTGGACCGTAGAGACAATTGATGGAAGTAAAGTGTAAGGTTCTTTTGCTTGTCCGGGGTCAAAAAGGCCATCTGGGAAGCTGTATTCAGTCTCACACCCAGAAAACACATTTCCTGAGAGGGTACTAGACTGGACTTTGTTTCGTTCACAGAATACCCTAGGCACCTTAACACTGCCATCACATACTGTAGATGATGAAGAAGTTGGTACATGTCTTGAGCAAGAACCAGGCAATCGTCCAAATAAGGATAAATTTGTATTCCTCTTAACCGCAAGAAGGCTTTCACTGGAGCCAGAGCCTTTGTGAACACCCTGGGCGCAGTAGATAAGCCAAAGGGCAATGCAGAGAACTGATAATGTAAAGTCTCCTGCAACTGGGCCTGATAGGAACATGAAGATAAGCCTCTTTGAGATCCAGAGTTACCATCCAGTGATCTTTGCCCAACAGAGGTAGAAGTTGTTGCAACGTCAACATTTTGAATTTTGGAATGTCCAGGTATGTGTTGAGGATAGATAAATCCAAAATTGGCCTCCAAGTGTTTCCTTTCTTTGGTACTAGAAACAGGCGAGAATAAAATCCTAGGCCCACTTCTGACAGAGGGACCTGCTGTATAGCCCCATTTGAAGAAGTAAAGAAATCTGCTTGTGAGCCTCTACCCTTTGCTGAGGAGGAGCGTCTGGCATGCCTTTGAAAGGAGGCAATGTATGGAAATAAAACTTGTAGCCTTGGTCTATAATGTCCAACACCCATTTGTCCTGGGTGATTAAAAGCCAGTTTTGCTTGAAGAGTGCCAACTTTCCTCCCAAAGGAGCTGCCAGACAGGAAGAATCTGGCAGCTGAAGATGCAGGTCATTGGGCCTGTTTACGAAAGGACTGGCCCCTGCCCTCACCTGTAGATTGTGCAGGTGAACTCCATGTTCTAGGCCTGAAAGAACTCTGAGCTCTGCCCCTACCACGTCTAGATCTACCCCTAGACTGTAAATCAGAAGAAGGATAAGCCCATCCCTTAGTAGGCCAATTCCTGCTAAACTTAGGAGGCTGCACCTGCAAAAAATCTTTAACAGTCTGCATAGACTTAGCCTTGTCTTCCATTTTCTTCAAGACAGACTCCACAGGAGAACCAAACAAAACTTCAGACTGCAAAGGAGCATCCAAAATTCTAGTTTTAACATGCTCTGACAAATTCTGATCCTTAAGCCAGGCGTGCCTGCGAATAACAGAACCAGTGGCAGCCACCCTGGAAGAAGCCTGTAAAGCATCGAAACCACACTGCAAAGAATGCTTACCCACCTGTTCAGAGGCATGTACCAAATCCTGTAATTCTTTACACTCTATGCCCTCTGCCAAAGCATCCACTTTAGATTTTAGTTGAGTAAGGAGAAA